>NW_017386103.1:0-93893 GCF_000237925.1 Schistosoma mansoni | reverse complement strand
ATTCAAACAAACAATACTAAGTTGAATTTAAACTTTACCCCATCGCACAAGCAAGTGACTATCAGGACTCAGTGGCCGAGTGGATAACGCGATGGCGTTTGAAGCGAGTCCCAGAGTGAACATCAATTCTGAGATGCAGGTACATCCAGCTGACGAGTCCCAAATAGGACGAGACGCGCGTCCTGGATTCCACTGCTAGCCACTATCCATCTTTGCTTAACTCTATCCCTATTCTTATTCTTACGTTGTCATAATTGACCAATCATTTAATTTTGCATTTTTCATGTTACTAACTGATTACGATTAAGAGACATTGTTGAACTGATCTATCACCATTTATTTGGTATGCATTTTATACTTAACCGTAAACGTATATATTTGTGAAGAGCCGTGGCCAGGATCTGACTGGAAGGAAACACCTTTATTCCTTTAACTAATTTGTAAATAAGAGAGATATTTAAACGATTAGTACCTTTTTGACACATAAGACTACACATCTGAATTTGGGTATTATGAAGCACATCAGAAATAACTAAGTCAATTATTTTTCTGATATTGAAAATATAGGTAGATGATATGATTCCCACCAGATTTATATCGCTAATTCATAAAAAGGTATATTAGGGACGTACCAATTTGAAGGCTTTGGAAGCTTTTCTTTTGAAGCATATTCATTTTCTAATTCTACGTACTTTTTGTCCAGAAACTGTTTGAAGCGAGAAAAAAAGATACCATCATCCCAAGACGTTCTGAACCAATTCGATATGATGTAGTCAGATGAGAAAATAGTTGAAGGAATAAAAATGACTACTTGTATATTACACTCTAGCATTAAGAATCCTACCACATGAACAAATAACATTGAGGAAGGAGTGGTGACAAACGAATGACATGTAAGGTTTAAAGTATTTGTAGTAAATTAACTGATTGAAAACCTGGAAAAACTGAGTTCGTTGAACAAGACGTCATATACACCTACGTACAGTTTACCTGTGCATGATAAGTTGGTGGAGTTAAGAGATCATAAAATGATTCATAGTTGATATACAAAGATACAGTACTGATTCAAAAATTTCCAAATTGTTGTTTGGATATGTATATTTGTAATGAATAAAATACATAGCATGAAAATTAAGTAGTTGAGAAGGTTAGTTTATATAACACAGATTTATATAATGCGGATTTATTTACATGCTCTTTCAAGACAGTTTAAAGATTAAACCTGTCAGAATCATTTGAGTTTTAAGTAATTTATGAATCTTAACAAGTTCTGGATTACAGTTATTATCGAAAAATATTTCCATGAAAGTTTTGATCTCTTCCTTGTATGAACATCAAAGTTACGTCCGATTAAAAAGATACCGTAGGAATCCACATGTCTATTGAAGTGGGAAGAAAATTTGTTATTCCAAATAATTTCGTATCCGTGTTGATAAATCGCGCTCATCATCTATTTGACTATTTACTACATACAAACTATAAGAAGTATGTGTACTATATTCCGCGGTTAAAATGGAAATGGTACCAAATCAATAAATTAGAAATGCTACGTTTAATAAGATGATTAAGATTCAGAGTCAAAATATGAATTTTACATCTATGACGAAACATTTTTTAGTATGGGTAGATGAAGAGCGCTTTAGCACAATCAAACACAAACTTTCATTAACATATTGTATGTATTTCAGATGTTGAACTTACTTCACGACAAGGAATTGGTTCACTTTGTGAACTAACTGTAGCGGAAATTTGACTAGCCTTTGGGCGGGATTGAAAGTATTCTTCATTCTCTACCTCTGAAGCACGTGAAACAACGCCTTCCACACGTACCTACTCAGAAAATATAATTTGAAAGGAAGTATCTAGTAGCATTTTTGATAGGAAACACATTAAGTTACAATACAATACAATGAATCAGTAACTTACTGTGTGAACACATTTACAATCTCATACAATTAAGCATCTATAACCAACAGATATAACTAATTGAATAAGTCATAATTACTCATTAGAATGAGATTAAATGTTACGGATGATTAATTCTATATCATTTGCACCCTAATCAATCAAGTCATTGGTCTCCGTGTAAATAAAAATATTCATTGTAATAATCAATCAATTTGTTAAAATAATATGATTAAGTGAATTGCATATCAAGGAATTAACACTATTGTTTTGGAAGACAGACATCTCTCCTAGACCCTAAGTAACGCGGGTTGAGAATGCTATAGTGTAACAAACGCCAATAGTTCATGAAACTAAATAAGGTTGCGAATATATTAGTGGCTCGAATAATATTTAATTCATTTCAATATCAGTTTAGAGTTGTGGAGATTACTACGTTTTTGATTGAGGTCATGAACCGGTTGATGTTAGACCACCATTGAAAACTTGAAAGCAGTGGACGGCAATTTCGCGAACGCTTAACCTCTAGACCACTGATCCGGCGCGCGAGGCCATTAGGTCCTGGGGTTCGAATCCCGCGATCAGAATCGTGGATGTGCACTGCTGAGGAGTCCCGTACTAGGACGAAACGGCCGTCCAGTGCTTCCAAGTTTTTCATGGTGGTCTAGCTTCAATTGACTCATGAATTCAACTATTAACTTATTCAAATTGTGATAAAAACTAAAATCCAATATTCTTAACGTATTTCATATGTATGCCTAAAATATGAAGTGTAATAAGTCAGTCTAAAGACGTCATATCTTCTTTTTGATGTGCACATCAATTGAAGATTTATTACTCTCTAAGTTTGATAGGAATTTTCGTCTTCATATAGATAGCAATTGTGGTTTTAAAGAAAATTTGAAATGTTTTAGAACAGTTACTTACCTTTTCACAAAAGTAAAACTAATAATTGTTATATTTTTGTTGTGACAGGTGGTGTCCGAAATCTGATACTGATACACGACAACCCCCCTCCCCCAACTGACTACTCGAGCTAGAACACGAGAGTGGACGATAAAGAACATTGTGCTACCAAAAAAAGAATGCACAAACACTTATTTTTATATATACAACGCTGCCCCCCCCCAGGAAATCAATCCATTTCATAGCCAATGTCCTTCAGGTCATTTTTAATTGCCATTGACTGACCTAATTTGGCTACTTCTGATTGGATTATCAAATCAGTTTTCACTACCCACAAATTGACCATTTAGTGGTTACAGAAAACAAGAGTAATGATCAAATACCTATGAATTACGCATGACTTTCATCCATAGTAATTAAGTCTTGAGAGATGTAAACTAAAACAAAATAAACTACTAATAGTTAAATTCATCCTTTAACAAGTAGTCGAAATCCGACCAACCAACCATATACGTTGATGAGTGTTAAAAGAGCCTTTTGTATTCATGCTGTCGTTTATCAGGGTCGATTTAACTCCTTCAATAAAGGATTAAGTTATTCAAATAATCTTGATTGTTGACTGTCTTAAATATAATTAATCAATTGCATTTATTTTATAGTTTATCATTAGTTGGTGATCAGAACTTCTTTGATATATATATATATATATATATATATATATATATATATATATATATAAGAGCAATAAAAGTCAATTCAATGAATAGAGACTAAGTTTTAGAGAGCACTGTTCACTAGGTTTTGATCTTGTGATAACATAAAAAATTACTTAAACTACCTGGACAACGTGCTTAGAATACAACTAATGTTACACCTGAATCCAATTTTTAACCACTCCCAGTTACTGTCTAACGAAAATTCAAATAAATTAAAAGCTTTATTCTTTTGCTGCTGCCTGGAGGACTTTTCAACCTTGAGTATGCAGATGATATTTTCCTACTGTGCGACCTGACCTCTCCGAGTTGAGGATGTTAGACAACTCTGTGTGTTTGATTACCACTGTCTCCAAAGGATTGCTAACATCCAGTAGCAACACCGTTTTAGTAATGCAGAGGTTCGTCATCGTGTGTTCGGACACAGCGACGATGATTCAATTAGTGTCGCTATCTTGAAACATCGACTTCGGTGGCTTGGACGTGTCTTACGAATGTTTACCTTGAAAATTCCACATCGTGCATCTTCGCCGACGCTGGGAACGGTTGGAAAAAAGCGGAGAGATGATCAGTGTATGACATGGTATCGTGGTATGAAAGAAAGCTGCACAGAACTGGCTTCTGTTGGTCCTTCACAACCCCTTGGTCGGGGTCCTAGAGATGGTCCAATACAGTGGTGTAGAGACGTTATCAGACATGGCTCAGAATAGAATCCAGGGGTGATGCTGCTGTAACTTGCTTTTAATTTCTTCATAAAAGTGAACGTAACTTCTTTAACTAAAAGAATTCCTTCTGATTGTATTCTTCCTGACTGAGGTGTCTTTTACTATTATTATTACTTCACTCTAGTGCACTAATTTCTATTCCGGTTTGTTCTTTTTCACTATACTCATCTTCCTTTCTCTATCACTTCATAACCTCATTGCTATCGTGTGGGTCATATGTATTTGGTGCCCCCTTGTACCAATATTTGTGTCCAGATAAATAATACGTTAAATATCCTGTTCTGAGCTTGATGATTTAAAAGTTTTAAACCAATTAAATGTACGGATCATTTGGTTATCATTACTTACACTGGAATTTAAGATTCAGATTAAATATTTCTAATTGATCAAATGTTCTTACCTGACGTTTAAGAGGCTCCCAATAAAAAACAAGACTTGCATATGGATTATCATCAAGCTCTTGACCTTTTCTGCTATTATAATTAGTGAAAAAGTGAAATCCGTTTTCATCTAATTCTTTTAAAAGAACAAACCGTACACTTGGAATACACTGCCTGATAAAAAAATAAGTTTCGATATAAATTGAGTAATAAGAAACGCTTGAGGAAATAAAGGCATCAAGTCAACTGTGAATGAAAAATAGAAACTGCTTTGTACAAACACTAATACAATACTTTATGATATTTCCTTTAGTGTTAAAATATTCACCAGTATTTATTTAACAATGTTTTTGGTTTAATTAATGTGAAATGTCTCGACAATTCTGTTTATAAGCAATATTTTTATGGAAACATTTGAGGTAAATCCCTATTAAAATTACGCGAAATTTAGTCTCATTTCACACTGGAACATGTATTCATGGTTTAACATTAGAATTATCCTGGTAATAAATGAAGCTTTCTATAAGTATATATTCTCGATTTCATATTCATTTCCAAATAACTGGTTGGCAGCCTATGCTCCACGAGGAGTAACTGGAGTAAATAAATAAGTCTACATAGCAGCTTGATATAAGAAATGAATCGACAATATTTCTTTTAAAAACACCATAGAAACATATATTATGTGATGAAAGTGTGTTTGCTTTTCCCACCAGTCTTTGAATCTCCGACATTAATGAACATAAGTCTACGTCACAGGTTAGACAAACGACTTTGAATGGTGAGAATTTCAGACCCAAATACTTGAAATACCAATCTGTACGAGAGATTTCAGAAAGAAGTTTTCAAAAGAAGTGAGTAGACGTTGTCATCGATAATACAACATAGTTTTTCTGAACACTCATTTACACAAATGAGGGGTTTGAACAACTTTTTGATGGACTTTCTAGGATATGGTTATCATTCAACCTTATAGAAAACTAATGGAGTTACCTGGAAGTACCAAGAGCGATATTCAATAATCTTAAAATAATATGGTTTTGTTTTTTGGAATGTATCTATGGATTGGTATATTTAGCTTTTTTACCTTCTAATAATGGTCACCACAAAAGTTCTGATTTGCAACCCCAATCAACCGTTTGCTAACTTGAATTCTTTCTCTTTAATTTGATCATTTTAAACAAAAACGTATCAGGATAGTACGTTTAATTTTATAGCTATTTTGAACAAATAGAGTCTACAAAAACAAACGTTTGGTACTTTTCACTACAGTTAGTCAATATGTGGGGAAAAGATCGCTCTAAGATAAAAGAGAAATTTCAGTCAACACTGATTGTTACTAGAAATGTTTTTATGATTTTTATATCAGTAAAGTTACGGCCAATAATCCAGCAATATATGGGATGACGGTCCATAACTAATTTTAATGCTAGTTGTTAACAATAAATGTTATAATTCCTTCTTGAATGCATTCGATATTTGGTGCTGACCCTTTTCTGAAAACTTGTTACAATAGCAGCTATCAGTCGATTGATAGAGTCACAATATGAATTCCTAAACATTCACATCATCAAAGACAAACTGAACATCGTGAGTTTCCATAAATTCCATTAAAACTCACCGACACACGAATATTTCCTACGAATATATATGACCGCTTCAAACATTGAATATTTCTTAACGATTACAATACATTAGAACAAGGTCCTAGATAGTCAATCAAGTCAGGTATACTTCTATCAACTAGGGAAGAGCCATAAATTTATAACATGCCAAAGAATAAAGATAATTTTCTATGGTTACAGATCTCAAACTTAAAACTGTACATTATTGACCAGATGCTACTGTTATATATTCGGCAAATAACTGACTATTTGCTGAATCTAACATTTCTGAAAGATGAGCACGTGATCTACCATTTCTTCAAAACCACACTTAAAGTTAACACTGACTTTGAATACGGATGTGTGCTCACCCATAATTGTATGCAATCAGATCAAAACAAAATAATTTTTAATTATTATTTGACTGCATTTCTTGTACAATGGAAGTGTAGCTTGTAGACATAATATAAGAAAAACTATCGCAGTAACTTACTTATTACACGTTGCGAGAGCCATTGCATTAGGTTCAAAAACATTTTCACATTTGATAGCTTCTTCAAACCACGACTTAAACAAAAGTAAGGGATCTTTGTGCTTTAAATTTATAATATCGAATATATCATTGGATTTTCTATATGGAACTCGTAAATCTAAAATTACAGGCACAATTAACAGAAACACTTGCTAACACCTACGACTAATTTTCAGTTGGTTGTTCATAGTTGATAGGCTACAGTAAAGTGTTCGTAGCATAAAAAACTTAGCAACGAATTAACTGCTCCCTATGGAAATATCTTCAAACCGATAAAAGAAGATGAAGTGTTAAGATAAAAAAAGAACGAACTTTTTAACACAAGACATAGAAATACACTTTTTGACAAAATATCGTCTTGAATTCTTTTCGGTGAAATGGTGTAGCCTAATTTATTAAATTTTGATCTCATCATTTCATTTGGTCCATAATGTTTAAGCAGCAATAGAAAAGTCGAGAGTACATAAGTAGCTATTCAGATTATAAGATTTTAAATCCGATTCCGCTAACTTATTTTTTTGTATTTGTACGAATTCGTTATCACATTACGGCTTCATTTCATACTGCTGAAAGGTTAGCCAACTAATAGTAATGAATAATAGTAATGAACATTAGTACATGGTTGAAAACTTACCTAGGTGCGATTTCGGAGGAGCGAATGACTAACTACAGGGAAATCGTTATAACTCATTAATTCGTAAATTTGTGCTAGCGATGCTAACTTAACAATCTCATTACATGTAAACAGTCCTTTATAAGTGTTGATGATCAGACGTATGCAGCCTTCTTGCCCACAACTAATTATTACGCATAAACAAACGGGGGTTACAACTGTGTAGCGAAATCATGTCTGGTGAAGACTTAAATATCTTATCGAAGATCTAGGTCACAAAAAAGGAAATTCTAGACGACTTTTATACTTGGAGCGTGAGATTATAACTAGTCCCCACAAAAAGTCGGCTTACACTAATATATATATATATACTCTATTGTTGAGTCAACGTTTTATCAAGGCATTTTGTTAATCCTCTCATTAAATATGATTAAGGCTGGTATAGTTATATGTATTCAGTTTTTACTTTACTTATCCCAATTACTTTATCCCACTTTTAATTGCTTAGTAAATCATTCGACATTAATTCTGCAATCCCTTTTAAGAATGTAATACTACAAATCACTACTATTTAGTATTTTATTGTCGCAAAACACATCTTATAGCGGAGAAATGATGAAAACGTAGTAACAAGATATGTTGCCAAGATTATGCCATGCCGAAAACTTTCAGGAAATTCATAGGTGACCTTAAGATTAGTCGATCAGAATGCAGTTCCCGTGTAAGATCTATATAATATAGGAAGATGATAGGAATATGGATTGGGAGTTTGGGAACAATTTATGGACTTATTGGTGCTAAATATAGAAGACCCGAGTTTGATAACACTTTTTGTGGTGTGAACAAACCCAGTATTTTAGCTGTACATCTTTGAAAACGTAACTTCTAAACCCAAAACCCCTCAAACATGACTCGTAATCTTAGAACTTCATGACCTGGGCTCCTAATCCTAAAACCACTCGACTCTATATCATAACTGGAAAACTTTTCAATACCTGAGCTCCTTAAAACTTTCTATCAAACGAACTACTTCAATTATTTCTTTGCTTCGCATTACCCGAACAAAAGATATCAGCCCCATCAGTGAACATTTTCAAAGAGAAGCTGAACCTTCACTGGAAGGCAGTCTGTCAGGATTAACACAGATTCACCAACCTACTATCCTTATCACTGAAGACTGTATTACGTAAACCAGCAAACTTAAACTTCTCAAATAGTTTGGCATAGAAGGAAATAAATAACCACTAGATACCCTACCTTAGTTTTCTGATAGACTACTAAGAATGTGTTGGATTTAAGAAGTGTATGGGAATGATGAAAACTTTGGTGGTGTACGTCTAGCATGTAGAGTTGTGTGAGGAATGTACAGGAAGACATAAAAAACGTGAATCGGCGACCCATCTAGTGCAAAAAATGCACTAACAGTTGATAAAAAAAACATTCAGGAACAATCAGCAATAAACCAAGCATCATATTTAAAAAATCTTAAGACCAAAACCAGGAGCTGACAGTCGAACAAGACCATATATCAGTTTCAGTTTCACTTTGGAAAGGACAGGAGGCTTGATGGCCTGTGTTCCAGGTCATTTTGAAGTTCTAAGCTATCGCCCTTGCTTTGTATCGCTCTCCATATCTTGACATCATCAGCATAGAGTAAGACCGATGACGATAGTAGACGAGGGAGATCATTTACGTACAGGAGGAATAACACTGGCCCCAAAACTGTACCCTGGGGGACTCCACTAAGAACAGTTTCCCAGCTAGACAACTTGGAGTTCACCCTTACTCTTTGTTGACGCCCAAATAGGAAGTCTTTTATCCACATCAATAGATTGCCTCCAATCCCGACATCCCTTAGCTTATAAAACAGCCGGTTGTGCGGAACTTTGTCGAAAGCTTTGGTGAAATCGATGTAAGCTACGTCTATAGGTAATTTTTGGTCCTTAAGAGCGCACCAGCTTTCACGAGCGACTAATAAGTTTGTGAGACAAGAGTAACCTGTTCTAAAACCATGCTGCTTTTCAGAGAGGATCCGGTTTTCATCGAGATACTTTAACAGTTCCTCCCGAATAATCTTTTCTAAGATTTTAACAACCACACTAGTTAGGCTAATTGGTCGGTAATTCTCAGGCTTATGTTTTGTACCTGTTTTGAAGACTGGACTTACTATGGCGTTCTTCCAGTCTTTTGGTAGACGACCCTGGGTTACGGATAGATTAAAACATACACTTAAAGGGTTCGCAACAAAGTTAGCTAATTCCTTTAGTAACCTAGGATGCAGTTCATCGGGTCCAGTGGATTTACCTATGTCAAGCTTAACTAGCAGACCAAAGACATCGAGTTCTTTAATGGTTACGCTGTCCAGTGCTTGTGTGGGGGGATTTTCATGGACTGGTGAGAAGGGTGTTTCTATGGTGTATACATCGCTAAAGTATTTAGAGAATACTTGAGCTTTGCCAAAGTCGTCCTCCACTAGTGATGTGGCAGTACTGTCTCCCCATAGTGAAGGAACATTTCTTCTTCTTTTTGTCCTTTGGTTTATATACGAATACGAGCGTTTAGGGCATTCTATGGATTCCCTAACGATTTTCTCTTCGTATAGCTTTCTGGCCTTACGGAGGGTTGAGGCACAGGTATTTCGAGCCTTTTGATACTGAGATTTTGCCTCGTCTGTCCCACATTTTCCTTCTTTTACGGAGAAGGATGCGAACCTCCCTACTGAACCACGGTGGGGAGTTTCTCGTTCTCTTAGGTGTAGTCCAAGGGATGTGGGGGGCGGTAACTTTTAAGTATAAATTCCGGAATAAGTCCCAAGCCGTTTCGATTGATGACTCTGGGTCTATTTTCCAATCTACTGATGATGCTGATTTCATGATGTCTGGTATGTTTGCTTTCCAGACGTTAGGTCTGGATTGAGCTGAAGCGTACTCGTGATCGACAGTTATATGGAAGTCAAAGCTTAAAACTGCATGATCACTTTTGCCTAGGGGTGGCATGTAATCCAGGTTTGCAACATCATCCTCATAATGAGTCAATATAAGATCTAGTAAGGATGATGCAGAACCCGGGTCGTACCTAGTTGCTTCCTTCACGTGTTGCACTAGGGCACATGTGATTACCGCATCAACTAGTTCCTGTTCGAAGGAATTTGCTGACGATTCAGTCCGCAGATTTCCCCAGTCCACCATGGGTGCATTAAAGTCCCCTAGGATTAGACATCGATCACTTCGTGATAAAGTGTTGAGACTGCTTAGCAGGACCTCGTTTGCCTCACAGCTTGGACTGCGATAGATCAAACTAAGTAGCAACTCTTGTCCCCTGCATTTCAGGCGGCAGCAAACTAATTCATACGTCCCACTCTCATGGGATACACTGTCGATAATGGTGAATGGAATAGCATTCCTAATGAATAGAGCTACTCCCCCTCCTTTACGCGTTTGTGTTCTATCGGCCCTTACTAATGTAAAACCCTCGAAATCAAGTTCCCTACTATCTATAGACGGCGTCAGCCATGTTTCTGTGACTGCGATTATGTCTGGCCTAGTTGAGTCAATCTGTACACCTAGTCCCGGTAGCTTATTTAGTAAGCTCCGGGCGTTGGTATAACAGATCCGAAGCCTATTTAGATGGCCTCGTGCTTCACCCAGAGTGGCTTCGGCATCATCCTCTGTCGAAGCCTCACAACCCGAAAATTTACAATTTTCAGGTCTTTTTCGCCAGCGTCTAATCTGAGCTGTAGTTCCTTTTCGGCTTCCCGTCTTTTAACACGGTCCGCCAACGGTAAGTCCTTACGGAGAAAAACTCCTGAACCCTTTAATTTGTGTCCATTTTCTAAGATTAAGTCGCGTTCGTTTAGGGATTTGAAAACGACTTTGAGTAGTCTAGACTGATTTGGTTTCAGATGCGCTAGATTTCCTAGTCTATACACCTTTAGCAAGGTGGCTCCGGGGATGTTTTTGGGCATAACTTGGTTGAGTAGTTGTTTTATCAACACAACGTCATGCTCAAAACGAGCTTTCGGTTCTAAGCTGTCACTCTCCTTGACTCTATGGAGAATGACTGATCTGTCGCTGTGATCAGACCTCGGCTTGTCGACCCTTTTGGTGGGGGTATGATTTCCTTTTACGTCATTTTGACGTTTTTTTCTTACGACCCGTACCCAATCGCCAACGTTCTTAGGAGTGGTAACCACAGTCGCGTCAGGCGTACTGTGGGATTCCGGAAAGTTCAGGACGACGTGGGAGATTGGGTCATCTTTCGCGCTGGAAACCGATCGAGCCTTGCGGTTTCGGTTTCCGGAAGTTCCCTTCTGGGCACCATTTTTGATGCGAGGGATAGAAGAGACTTTTTTGCGCGAGTTTCTGGTTGTGACAGACCTCTTTGGAGGATGTTCTTCCTCCTTTGTAGAGTGTGGGTCGGCATTTTTTGGACTCACTTGGGCCTGCCTTGTGTCAATCTGTGTGTCGACATCTTTCGCGCTGGAAACCGATCGAGCCTTGCGGTTTCGGCTTCCGGAAGTTCCCTTCTGGGTACCATTTTTGATACGAGGGACAGAAGAGACTTTTTTGCGCCAGTTTCTGGTTGTGACAGACCTCTTTGGAGGATGTTCTTCCTCCTTTGTAGAGTGTGGGTCGGCATTTTTTGGACTCAATTTTTTGGACCAACCTTTGCACTCATCGCACTGCATGCATCAACAGGATATCGACATCCTGGGTGGTGGCAAATGCTTTTGTTGCATCTTCCAGTCATTTTAGGATGCGAAAGTGAGTGTTGACTACAAGTAGAAAAAACTATAAATAGTTATGACCAAAGTACTAACAGACACAATAGAAAAACAAAGGTACTCTGGAGTACCGACGATAAAACTATTTAGGATACCAAAAACGATACTCTAATAGAATACTTTAACTGTAAGAAATTCAATCAAAGTATAAAACAGTAGTCTTGATACGTTAATAACGATCAAAACAATAGAATTTACTCAACAAGGAAAAATACCACTGTCCTTTTTAAATAGCGCGCGCAAATATATCAAAAATCCCTCAAGGACATTCTAAGAGTCGATTATTTTTCGCACTGTAGTTAAAGTTCAACTCCCCAGTTATCTTGAATTGTGGTAATTCGCACTTAGTTTGTAGTTATGTTGATTTTTAAAGTACTATGCAGAGTTTAAAATAAAGAAAAATAAGACAGAAAATGTGAGCTAAGTCCGGAAGGCGCGAATGTACGATATTAAGTAACCATCAAGTACTCAACACTTCGAACCTACTATCAGGAAAAGTTCATTACCACGTAACTAGCAAACTACGCAAAGTCAAGTAATAATCATACATGCTCAATAAGTTCAGACAGGGGATTTAAAAGCCTACACGCCATGTTCATCATGAGGATGCAGCTGTAAATAATTCCCGAAAATCAATAGCTTTCCAAGTGTTCGACATTGGATGCTGACTACATTGTTTTAAGTGGACTTGTTTAACTGAAGGCTTCTGGTCATGCATCCGTACCAGATCACGTTACCATCCAGCTGGGGACACAGCTCCTACGTTCGCTAGCCAGATCAGAGTAAACGCTTCTCGATATATTGATAACGTATCAAATATATCTTTTGTGGGGTCGGTGATATGTCACTGAATATCGAACAGATCATCGATCCCTGTCAAGGTCAAGGATAGTCAACGCGCATCAATAAAATTATATGCCATGGACTGGCCCACGAGGCAGTCGTTGTTCTTCCACTTCTGTACTTCCGTGGTTGTACCTTAACTAATATATTCTTGTAATAACGTCCTTTGTGTTGTACAGTCTCCATAGCGTCCATGATCCTTTGATGTGTCGATGGTTCAAACCACGTAAGGGCCGGTCGCGAGGTGTGACTTCAGCGTTAGTTGGTTCGTCACCATTCTCGTTTAACTATAGTAGGCCCCCAATCATTTCGACATAGACCACCAACAAAGATGATCTTACACTTTCCTACCTCTTCTCGTCCGACTTCTGATTTCAACTGGTTGATGAACGCTTCGAACATAGAAAGTGTTACTGGTTTAGAGTTGCAAAACTTCAAGACCAGTCGTATCTTCAAGGACAATTTTAAAAAATACTCAAAAAATAAAACAGAGAAAGTACTCAACCCATTCGCATTACTGACAGCACTGGCTTTTTTCTTCTTCCACACAAGGTGCATATAATAAGTTAAATTTTACACGTTTATCCGTCCGATTATGTTTTCTATTTTTCTCACAATTATAAGTGAATTTTTTATTGTTTCTCACTCATTATTTGAATAGCTTTTTCTGTTGCGAAAATACCGAGAAATTTGCGAATTATCTTCATTTGCATTGAAAGCCGTTATAACTGATTTCCTCCTAGTTTTTTATAGTGATTAACTACATATACATTAGTCTGTACACTAAAATATTGTTATATCCCAATGAGCATAATGAATGGTAGCTGTTGGGATCTATTTATGGACTAATACTATACACATATTCTCATTGTATAATTCCTAAGTAACTGGACTATGTACATTCATACTTCCCACATTATCAGCTTTATTTTGACTTATAGAATATTATTATGAGATTTACTATTCCTAAGTGATACCCAGTTTATTATTTACAGTCTCCCACAATCACGGTCAAATTTGGGCTTGATCTCGCATAAATGTTGTTTCCTTTTTTATGGTGTGATATGGTCTGCTTGACCTTTATATAAATCAGGTATGTTTGAAATAACTTATTCATATAAAGCGGAAGCTGGTATCGGTGGTCTGGACTCAACTGGTAGGGCTAGGAGGAAAGAGGACCAATAAGGACTCTGAGCCGTTCATACCGGTCGACATATTATTGGTCTGACATGGTGCTATGATTGTTTACGTCATATTCCGATTGGCGAATAAGTTACGTTATAATTCGCTGTGCTAATAGTCACAGTACATATTAGTCAACACTGACACACACGTCATATTTTGTAGTGTACATGCGTCTATTGGCACATTGTTTTCCTGTAATGTGTAGTGATTTGAAGTATTCGAATTATTGTACAAATAGGATTCCCCAAAATAGTGCAATCAAAACTAAACAACTTGGCGAGCACAAGCGAAAGTATTGTATTTAGAATTCGATATCGGGCTTACATAGAATACAAAAGAATCATTAGTTTATACGAACACCGCTGGTGAACGAGAACACACCAATTAACAACAGCCGAACGAGAACAGAGAAAGTATAGGCATAAGCTGAATATATAAAAGTAAACGAGCGAATGAAGAGGAGCATCAAAGCTGACAAGTAGAAATCCGTGGAAAACCTACCAGTGACAGAGGAAAAGGATGTAAGAGAAGCAAATATCAAGCCACTATATGACACAAAGAAGAAGCTGACAGGGTTAATATAGTAAACCAGAGAGACCAACCAAGAACAAAGATGACAAGACAATCACTGAGATTCAAGAACAAAGAAACGGATGGGTAGAACACTCCCATAGTTTTCTTAAAATATCATAAAAATCATACATTCTCGTAGAAAAGAGTGGTCTTCTCCTAAGTACGTGCATACTGAAGTTAAAAAACGCTCATTTTGCCCAAGCAAGTTTGAAATGTTTTTTAAATATTGAAAGGTTGAAGATTGTCCCTGAGGATTTTCGCGAGTTTATGAATGTAGATAGTGTGACCTGGTCTTCGCGAAAGGTTGGTCTTAATCTTCAGGTGTCATTTATGTAGTACTCGACGGTGCTTGTTTTAAAACATGATCACTTGTAGGCTTTTTTAGCCTTCTAGTCAAACACTGGTCGCTTCCTGGTTATGTATATCAGTTGTTAATTTTTTGCTGGTTAGTGATATGGGTTTGTTATATGTAACGGATTTTTGGCTAATCATTACACAGAGTTAAGTGGATTTACTGGGAAATAGTTTCGAGTTTCTTAACTGAAAATAGTTATTTGTAAGATTCACTGGTTAATGAGTTTTAGGGTTTTACTGAAATCGACTTCTCAACTCACTTGGAATGTAGATGGTTAGAGTAGCTTGTACGTTTGTCGCAATCGATGTTTCTTTCTGTATATTAAATCCGAGTTCTCTGAAGCTCATAGCACTATATAATTTAACACGATTAAATTATAACATGGCATATGTTGTCGCTGGAATCTTCGGGACTGTTAATTGAGTTTTATGGTTAGTCACACATTATTTGTTGCTAAATATATAACTGAGAATTATGTATCGTGTCTCAAGGGCCTGTTTGCGTTCTGACTCAGTTTAGCAGTGGTCAATTGATTTGTTGTACTTGTCGATCTTCACCTCACTATTCGTGAGGTTTTATAACTCAGGCATGCTTATCGCGGTCCGACAATGATAGTTTTTCTTGACTTAAAAGCAGCATTTGACTATGTAGACTGAGAGGCTCTGTGGCAGTGTCTGTCATTGAAAGGTGTACCTGAGAAGTACATAAACCTTGTTAAGGCTCTTTACTCGAACACTACCAGTCGAGTGAGAGCTTATGGCGAACTGTTATCTGATTAAACAACTTCAAGTGGTGTCTAACAAGGTTGTCAACTATCCCCATTTTTATTTAACTTCATCATAGACCTACTGCTAGAAATAACACTCGTTGACTGGATTCTCAGGAATCGATCTCCTACCAGGAGGTCCACTTATCGACTTAGAATATGCAGATGACATAGTCCTGTTTGGTGAAGACGCTGACAAAATGCAGAATCTTCTGCTAGCACTGAGTGATAATGCCAGGATGTTTGGGATGCGTTTCTCCCCATCTAAATGTAAATTGTTACTCCAGGACTGGCCTGCGTCAACACCTGAACTAAGGATAGGGAGTGAGGTAGTCGAACCTGTCGACAACTTCACTTATCTTGGAAGTCTGATCAGCCATGATGGGTTGGTGTCTGACGAAATCTCAGCACGGATTCAAAAAGCTCGTTTGGCTTTTGCCAACTTACGTCACCTATGGCGTAGACGAGATATCCGTCTATCAAATAAGGGACGAGTATACTGCGCAGCAGTTCGCTCTGTTCTACCTTACGGCTGTGAAACATGGCCATTAAGAGTAGGAGGTACTCGTAAGGTACTAGTATTTGACCACAGATGCCTTAGAAATATCGCTCGCATCTGCTGGTATCACCGGGTAAGTAATGGTGAAGTTAGACACAGGGTATTAGGGAATGATGGTAAATCGGTTGAAGAAGTCATGAATCTTCATCGACTGAGATGGTTGGGCCACGTATTACGTATGCCTGAATACTGATAACCTTGACGCGCAATGTTGATTAGTGTTGGAAACGGATGGAAGAGAGTTAGGGGTGGCCAAACCAAGACATGGTACCAGTCCATAAAGTCACTAACTCCTTGTCTGAGACATGTTGGTAGATGCAGTCTACTTGGTTTGGGTTCGCGTGGCTATTGTAACCAATGGTTAAAGACTGTGGGTGACATGGCTCAGAATCGATCTTAGTGGTGTGGGTTTATACACTATCTGTCTTCCCTCATGCCGTGAGATTAAAATGGCTTTATACCTTTCCTTCTACGAACTAATTTTTTCTTCCTGTATTATATCCTTATATGCAATCTTTCTTTTGTATATTCCTACCATTGAAGTAACTACTTCTATGAATCCGGTGTTCATCTTGTTGTGCTAATGAGGTGTGGCAACTTGGATCGATGCATGTGTGCCTGGTCCTACGTTGTACCTGACTGACAACATTTTTTCAGTCGAATGTGTGTCCACAGTTGTCCACATGCATTGATATGAGCGTGGGAATTTCATGGTGTTTGGTTTCTAATTGATATTCGTGTAGGCGAAGATGAAGAGGGTGTCCGCTTCGTCCGATGTATTGTTTTTCACAGCCGGATCAATTTATTTTATCTAAAAAAGTTATCAACCAATTAGAAAAATTATGGACAAATATAAGACCAAGAATCAAATCAATAGGAGATACAATCTGTTATAACTTGTGGCCGAGTGAATGTCCTGTTAATGTATAATGTGATAAGTCCGCCAATCAGAGATCAGCGATTTATCGATCAGACTAATGATACACGGAAAACCGTAAGAGCAGTTTGAAGCACTTGTCGGTCCTGCTTTCTGCCTAACCCAGCCAGTTAAGTCCAGAACACTAATCTCAGCCTCTGCGGTATGAATCATTATATTTCAAACATGCTGAGTTTATATACCAATCAAACAGACCTCATCGTACCATAAAAAAAGAAACATTTGTACAAGATTCAGCCAGATGTGGCTGTTAATAGGGGAGATAGTAAGTGATAGACAGGGCATAATTCAAGAAATGTAAATCGTATGAAAATAGTTCATAAGTTAAAATAAAGCTCATAATAAGGGGGACATGAATATGAGTATCTTAGTTATTTAGCAATTATACAATAAAAAATATATGCATAGTATTGGTTCATAAATAGATCCCACACTTACCATTCATTATCCTCATAGGAGCATAACACAATCAAAATAAAAAAATAAACAATAATAGGTTAAATATCAACAATAACCAATCATTACTGAGGTCTACAGGACAAGCTGTGAGTCATATGTGGAGAAATGCGAATACTTCACTTCTACCTGATGTTTGTGCTGATGACGTCGTTTATAATAACGATGAAAGCCCCACGACCAAACCATCCAGTTTAGGGAACAAAACCATCAAAATCATCCACCTGAGCAACAAATCTTTTCTACCATCTCAGATATCTGTCTGCTAACTAATTAAAGGACGAGTTTGCTGTGCAGCAGTTCGCTCGGCTTACCTTATGATGGTGTGAAGTGGTCTTTAGAAAGAGAATATTCGTAGGTTACCAGTATTCAACCATAGGTGCTTTTAAATCATCTCTGATTTATTTCGGGACTACTGAGTAAGGAATGCTTGGGTTAGGGATAGGGTACAAGGTAAAGACAGCAAATCGACTAATGAGGTAGTGAAACTTTAGCGACCGAGAAAATTAGAATATGTATGTATGTGTGTTCGATGCAAGACGATAGTTATTATGGGAGTAGATTAAAAGGATAGAAGGGACCAAACCAATACATGGCACCAGTCTATAATCACTGACAAATGTGCTGAGACATATAGGTTGATGCAAACTAGCTGTATAGAGTTTATAAGATTATCGTAACCAATAGTTAGACTTTGGGTGACATGTCTCGAAACTCTTCAGTCCACTAAGAAAAGGAAAATGGGTTTAAATTTTTGGCATTCTTATTGTCAAGTTAGATCACTAGTAGTCTGTTTAAAACTGCTATCTTGACCTGCATTTGCTCGTGTGTATGGGATATAAGGGTTAGGTCATCTGCAAAGTCCAAGTCGTCTAGTTGCATCGCAGCTGTCGATTGTATTCCGTGCTTCTTCTCAGATAAAAACGTCTTCATAGTCCAGTCAACTACTTGAAGAAATGCAAAAGGCGGTCCTCACTTGGAATATTTTGTCAGCTATCCTCCATGCACGACTTTGCACTGTACTCCGTCGTATGAACTTCGCATGATGTTGACGATTTCCTCAGGTACACTATAGTGTCGAAGAAGGTTCCACAATGTTCTCCTATCCAGACAGTCAAATGCTTTCTCATACTGAAGGAGGTTGATGTATAGTGACGAGTTCCATTGAAGTGATTGCTCAACGATGATCCGTAGTGTGGCAATTTTGTCTGTGCACGACCGGTCCTTATGGAATCACGTCTGTTGATCTCTTTAAACTGAACATCTACTGAGTCTTTCATGTGGTTCAACAGTTTATGTTTCACGGAAAAGCGTACAAGTGGAAGTATGCAAAAATACAATAATATGAGTATTTAATGATTAAAGAACCAGAATATAAATGATAACTTTATTTCTTTGAAAAAGCTTGGACCAGATTGCCAGGCGAAACGTTGGATTTACTTCAAATTCATTCGCTGAGATTTTACAAATATATTATTCCTATTTAATGTCTTACATCAACTCGGCGCCCAAATACTGTGGAACTATTCGCTCTAATTTGGACGAAAGTTCTTATATATTTATGTAGGACAGTTACGAAAATTTCATTCCGTTACAACAAGATGTCTATCACTTTTCATGTGAAACAGGTTGTACAAAGGAGTTTAATTTCAATTTGTTTATGATATGCTATCGATGAACTGTGTGAGAGGTAGCTTAATGGTTAAGATACTCAACTTTCAACCAATAAGTTCCATGTATGTATCTCGGTTCAAGTTGTCGTGCCCACATTGGCACAGCTAGATAAAATTGTCGGGGAAAATCCCCGAGTAGTAAAGGTAGTAACATTATTCGTGGTAATACAAAAGATTAATCACCAAAGATTCGAGTCAAGAAATAACTTGGTGGATAATCGAGTAGTATCGTTATTGTTTCTATAAAGGGAGTAGCTTAATGTCGACCACATAAACGTATGTTTTCTAAATGAGTTACTTGAAGTCAAAATTTATAAACCACTTAATGATAGAAAAGATTGTCGTCAAGGTGTATATATAATGTTTCTTTTTTCTGTCATCAATCACCAGTCATATCTATATTTTGAAGACTGTAATGGTGTTTTATTAGTACTGTACATTTTAAATGTGATGACCATCAAAAATATCATATGTTCTTCTTAAAAAGTCATCAAGTCTTTGTGTTATGCTTAGAGTTGAAGTTGGTGAAAAAGAAAGATATGTACAATTAATTGTATCGTGCCATATACATTTGATGAGCCAAATCGATAAATAGAAGAAATTTTAAACCAATGACGTTCGTACACATTCATGACTGTTTTTCAATCGTCAACATTTCACTTTATGCCAATCAAATGTATCATAAAGAATGTGATAATATGGATATGAATATGAAAATGATTGAAGCCAAATGATAGTCGGTAGTTACCAGCTGATGTCTTTAGTCAGTCAGTTAGCAACAACGTAGAACATCGTACGTACGTACATCAGTTCAAGTTGCCATACCACATTATCACAGAGATAGAATTTTCGATTCAAATCCCATAGTGATAGAAGTAGTAAGAGTGTAAGCATTAATGTGAAAGATGAGGGTTTGAAGATGTTATTGAAGGAGTCTAATGTAGTGAAATAAATTTGGGAAGAGAAAAAAAAGAAAGAGGCATGAAAAATTCGGAAGATTAGAATTTGGGAGAACACAAAGATAGGATGCACCTTCTCCATTGCAAACGATTTTGAGCCACGTCATTCAAGGTCTTTAACCATCGGTTTTTATCATCTCTCGGATCCCAACCAGGTGGTGTACACCTACCAACATGGATCAGTCCATTTGTGAGTGACTTCATGGATTTGTGCCACGTTTTGGTCTGGCCGCCCCTAGCTTTCTTCCAACCTACTCTTATACCGTAAAACACCGCTCGTCGGGGCAGTCGTTGGTTGGGCATACGAAACACATGTCCCAGTCATCTCAACTGATGAAGTTTCATTGCTTCATCAATCGAATTGCCATCCTCACCTAGTACCCGTTTCCTAACAACTGCATTACTTACTCGGTGGTCTCAGGATATATGAGCAGTGTTTCGAGAACACCAATGTTCGAATGCTAGTAACCTACGAATATCCTCTACTCTTATCGGTCATGTTTCACTGCCATAAAGTAAAACAGAGCGAACTGCTGCGCAGTAAACCCGTCGTTTGTTTGGTAAACTGATATCTCGCCTACGCTCTAAATGACTGAGGTTGGCGAAAGTTAGATGAGTCTTCTGTATCCGTGCTGAGATTTTGTCACACACCAGACCACAAGGGCTGATGAGACTCCCAAGATAAGTGAGGCGGTCGACACGCTCAACTGCTTCACTCCCTATCATTAGTTCAGGTGCCGATACGACCCAATCCTGAAGTAACATTTTACACTTCGAGGGCGAGAATCGCATCCCGAACATGCCTGCATAGTTGCTTATAGTGGTCAGAAGACTCTGCATTTTGTCAGCGTCTTCACCAAATAAAACTATGTCGTCGGCGTATTCTAAGTCAACAAGTGATCCTCCCGGTAAAAGTTCAACTTCTGGAGATTGAGATGATGAAAGTGTTATTTCTAATAGCACGTCAACTACGAAGTTAAACAAGAATGGAGAGAGTGGACAGCCCTGACGAACACCACTTGAGGTAACCAATCCTGAAGACAGTTCGCCATAGGCTCTAACTCGACCAGTTGTGTTCGAGTAGAGAGCCTTTATGAGGTTATTGTACTTCTTTGGTACTCCTTTCAGTGACAAACACTGCCATAGAACCTCACGATCAACGGAGTCAAATATCGCCTTAAGGTCAAGTAATACTACGATTGTGGGACGTCTGAATGTGTGTCTATGTTCTAGGACCTGACGTAGAGTGAATATCTGGTCTATGCAACCACGTCCAGGTAGAAAACCAGCCTGATTTTCTCTAGTCTGCTCTTCACAAGCTTTGGTTAGGCGTCCAAGTATTATTGAAGCTAATATTTTAGACACTATATTAGTCAAACTGATCCCTCTGTGATTGTCACAGGAGGACTTTTGTCCTTTCTTATAGGCTGGCACAATCAGTGATTGGGACCAGTCAGATGGAATTAAGTTCAGTTCCCAGATTCTACCTAAGACCTCAGTCAATCTCGCTGCTAGTACTGGACCACTATCCTTAAAAATCTCAGGAGTAAACCTGTCAGGGCCTGCTGCTCTCCCTCGCTTTAGATGTCCTATAGCTTTTTCAACCTCGTAGAGAGTTGGAGGACTTACATCAATTTTCCATTCAGGACGACTGGGGATCGTGGGTAACTGAAGTGTGGCTGAAGGCCAGTTGAACTGATCCCTATAGTGTTCTTCCCATCGATCCAATCTCCTGGATTGAGAATGAATGATATGTCCATCTTTTTCCGAGATAGTTTCGCTGACAGTTTAGCTCCTAATACCGGTTTCTTTAGCAAGTCTGAACAGTTGTCTGCTGTTACCTATTGCCGCTGCCTTTTCCATCTCTCTTGCTTTCGCTACCCACCACTGTTTACGATCATTTCGTAGGCTTCTTATTAGCCTGTGATTAAGCTGACTCCGCTCTTCGTTATGTTCAGATCCAGATGGGATGAGTTTTCGAGCATCTATCAGTGCGGTAGATGCTGCTGAGATTCAGTGTTTCTCCCTAATCTTATCGTTCACTGTACTATCAGATGTCACTGCTGTTTCCACAACTTTTCGGATGTCATTCCACGCTGCTTTGGGGTAGGCACAACTTACATGTCTGCCTAACTGTTTTTCTAGTTGTTCCTGAAATATATTTTAGTTTGCTTATCATTAAGTAGACCCCTAAGAGGTTTCCTTGTAGTGTGTTTCCTGAGTCCAGTAAGACGCAGACAGATACGTACTCACACTAGAGCATGATCTGAATCTAAGTATATGCTACAGAATGAGCGACAGTCTTCTATCGAGTCCCTTTATCGGTGGCTGATAGCAATGCGATCTATTTGGATCCAACGTTGGGACGAATTCGGGGGTCGCCATGTCAAATGATGTTTTTCCTTATGCTTAAAGTTAGTATTTGCAAGAAACAGGCGGTTATCTGAGCATAGCTGCAACGCACGACCGCCTTTATTTGTTCTTTTAGCCACGACACCATAAGATCCACCCAGCTGTCTTCCCCTTTCGCTTAGTTTACCTACTTGAGCACTAAAGTCACTAGCCACTATTTCTACATCAGAGCGCCTAGCTTTTCGGAGAAGGTCGGAAAATTTCCTGTAAAACCCACCTTTTACATCATGCAATGCTATACTTACGCCAGCGAGACCACGGGAAGCAGCATCAGGGCTTCTAGAAATACGAAGCCTGACTACAATACTCGGCTATCCAAACTAAATTACATAAAACGTAGCTTGGATTCGGAACTTACTTTAGTTGAAAAATGAATACTTTCGCCACTAAACCGTCGTTTCTCCTACAAACCATCTCAAAGAATAAAGTAACAAAACACCTAACGATTTGCTAGACTAGTTGATTTACAGTTGATGCTTAGCTTTATAAAGTCATTACCACTACTTTTTTCATCTTTTCCTTTAGATTGTTGGGTTTGGTTTTAGTAGTACGTGAAGAATTTATATTATTTATATTTCAAAACCGGCTTACCCGGATTATATCCCCATTCGTATAATCTGTGAAATGGTGGGTCATTGGTTATGGCGTTCAACTTTCATCCACTAAGTAGTAGGTTGAAATCCCGCTCCACCTATTTCAATTTAATCAACCAGGTAGTGTCACTAGCCTTAATATGCAAAGTGTGGCTCAAAACAAACCATACGAATCTGTATCAAACAATGAGTTTGTGATGTCCTATGACCCGTCAAATCTCACGTGACAAAATTGTCAATTAGAATATCGACTTCTATGACCTTGTTTCTGCGACAAACCAAAATAACATGTCAAACACCATTGTCAGCCTTGAGTAAACTCTCTATCCTTATTGGTCGTCTGTGTAGTAGCTTCTCGCCTAGCCCAGCCCGTCCAGTCCATTATACAAATAGCACCCGCCGCTGTATGAATCGTATATTTTATGCATACGTGGTTCATATACAAACAGACCAGACTGCATCATAACATAAAATGGAAAATAATAACTATACAAGATCAAGTCAAAAGTGACTGTAAGTGTGAGAGACTGTAGCTAATAAATTGGGAATAAATTAAGAGTTGTAAATCGTATTGCAGTAACCGACCGTTGCGGCTACCGTGACGTGGTGGCTGGGCTTACCTATCGTAATGAACTAATCGAGCTATACTGGCTGGAACAATCGTTCCTCAAGGTCCTACTATGCCAGACAGGTCGGTTGAAGGGCAGTAAGACTATAAGCCGCAAACCCAAGGTCCAAAGGCGAAGTCGTACTGAGCACTGTACATAGATGTGACGGCAGTAAGTTTTTTCCCTCAGGCAACCAGCATAACGGCGATGCTGTCTTCCCAAAAGGAGGGGTGGGGTTAGATAAGGTCGACCCTAAAAATGCACACCGACCTATCCCACAGACATCTGTCTCCAGCATTAAGGTCTCATCAAGTACGGAGCTAACACGCAAATTACTCACGAAAAGATCGTATGTGACCAACCTCAAGCAGTTGTCATTTGGACACTGAGGTCACGCTCTCAGGTCACAAAGACCGTCTATAACCCAATTTCCTTTCAATATACCTCTAGAAGAACTCTCCCACGGTGTGGGCAACCGGGAAATGAAAACCTCCTTCATACCTCTAACAGCACTCAATGTAGTTCAAATGAAAGCTTATGATAAAAGATATGTATATGCATATACACCATCTAGTAACCTAATTATCCAATTAGAATACATGTAACACCTGCTATAAGAATATATAATAATAATAACAATAATAATAATAGTCTCTAAATAATTCCTGGAAGTTACCACCCATATATTCGTCGTTCGAACATAACAGAGTTAATTACATTACGTTGTAATTTTATGTATTAATCTAGTAGTCAGTTATTATGGAGCCCATAGAGCTTTTGATTTTTTCTATCATAGATTATTTGTAATCTTGTTCTCCGTATAACATTTTACTCACAATTTATGGATGGTTTGCATTTAGTTTCTAAACTACTTAAGGTTACGTAACTTCAATAAGTCTTGAATCAACTAAAATAGCTGATTGTTGCTGCTTAGTATTCAGTTATGAACTTGTTTGATTGATCAACTTTCGATCATTATTTTAAACCAGATAACTTTCAAAGCAATAAATAAATTTCACTGTTAGTTCTCATAAAAACGTATTCATTGTTACCTTCCTGTAGTAATAGTATATATATATTCTTTATAGGTGATATCTATAATAGTATTGTTAGAACGATTAAAATATCCAAACAGGTGAAAGGCTTTGTTAATCTTCGTGTACATATGTAAACGATCAAAGCTTCTTCTTTGATGTCGACAAATTAAAAAATCTACGTATTGGTATTTCTGTTCATCACCACTTGCTTGACACGACACAGAAATGACTGAACTAATCTAGATATTCGGCAGCTATCATCTCATATATTCTAAAGTATAGTAATATTAATCACTTTAAAACTGTCGTTAATATTATTCAGGAAAAGTTAATATAACCAATCTATGTATCAAAAAGTGTTGCGAAAATCCGAAAAAGACCGAAGTAGTTCGTTGTATACGTCTTAAAAGTATAAGTCACAATATTAAGCTCAACATACTATCTGTTAACGACTACTAATGACGTAACATAACTTGTTTTAATGTAGGGAAACGCGTTAAAATTGTGACGCAGATACTAAGTGTGAATTAATGTTAGTGCACTATAAAGCATGTTTTTCTTCACAAACATCCGGTATAGATAAGGCTTACAAAAACAAACAACCCAGATTTAAAAATGTCTGATTTAGCGTACACTGGAACGCTTATATTAGTTTATAATATACGAAAAACAGTGTACGTGGACTTTCGTTGTGGAGACATATTTTAGTATGAGGTTTTAAAATTTGAGTTTTTGTCATAAGTGTAATTTTGAGAAAATGCTTTCAAATTTAGCACAGAAGTGATGATGAATGTACTTTTAAATGTTTTACATCAGCTTTGGATATAAGTTCGTTTTGTTCATTTCATAACCCTCTGAATACCCCAATACTGTCAAAAGTGAGGTGATTACACTAGTCTTCTAGTGACTTTCTCACCTAGCCATTCGTTTATAGCATCTACCAGGTGAGTCCCTGCTTACTGGCTTCATGTGGCATGGGTGTTGTCTAAGAAATTGAAAGGATAGAAATGGAACGTGTGGGGCTTACATTGCGTTGGTAGATACGGAGCATTCACCTAGAAGAGGTGAGAAACTCTGATTATAAACTGATAATACACATGATCTCCAGATTCCTAACAGGACGAATGGCTTATGAACTTGCTTTTTGCCTACCAGGTATCATGGGACGGTGTCTTAATGTTGCTCCATTGCCATATCGATTAAACTCCTGGGTCAAAACTACTGAGAATATGTCCCCAAAAGAAACCAACTTCGGTTTGGGTGCATGTGGAGTATTTTTCTATGTGGTACATACTATTTTCGGTGACCGGTTGTACCTAATTTTATGTAAATTAAATAAGGTAATAAATTTCTACTACTACTGATGCTGTCGTTACTTCTACTCTACTATATATCTTGATTACTTTGTCTGACTGTGATAATGATAACTTGAACCTATGTACACACTTGTCAAATCCTACGTTGTATACAACTGATTGATGACATAAATCAATGTTCTTCACGCAAACACTACTTCTTTATGTCCGTTTTAGGTTTACATTCGTAGACTGCCGTTGTTAAATTCATTTTGAGTTTTGCAGGCTTGAGAAACTTTCTTTAAGCGCAAAGTTGAACTTGTAATATAAGTGCAAAGTGTTTTCACAATCATACTAATTCATTTGTATGGAGGGATCTGCTTGTATTTAAATATCCTATTAAATGATCATTGTGAAACACAAATTTAGAAGAATTCTAGGTGTAGACGTTGTGATATGCAGCTGAAAGCATCAATTAATTGTTAGTATTGAAAAAAGGACTTGTACTTAGTAGTTCATACGTATTGTTTGTTTGAATTTTCTCATTGATGTTTAGGACTTTTATTGATCAGTCTCTTTTGGCATATGTGCATCGTTTACGAATGGCCTCGATATTGCCATGTTGGGGTTGCCACTAAGTCACAGACATTTTTAGCAGAAATAGACAGTAGCTAGCAGTGGAATTCAGGACGTGCCTTTCGTGCTATTTGGGACTCGTCAGCTGGATGTACCTGCATCCCAGTGTTACTGTTCACCCTGGGATTCGAACCCAGTACTAATCACTTCAAAACCATCGCATCACCCACTTAGCTACTGAGTCCATGTAGCTACTGGCTTGTGCGATAGGATGAGTTTTAATTCATACATATTGATTGTTTGAATCCTCCTACTTACGCTTAGGACTGTAATTGGTCAGTCTCTCAAGGTAATATGTATAGTAGAGTTTACTCAAAACACTTGTTACCGGTTAATTTTTGCTATCATCGTTTGTATTTTAATTTCGAAATTATTATTCAAGCATAGCATAGGGTATGAATTCTAGACTGATTGTCTCATTTATCGGGAAGTATACGTATACACTTAATGTTTATTTCTTTACCCACGTTTCATCGCATTACTTTGTATTATTACACAATATACACGCATTTAAATAGCTTTATTGCTCGAATTAAAATTTCATATTCAGCATCGTTTAATAATAAATCATCTTAGTGTAAAATTGTGCAAGTTAAATTCGACCTTATTTCCTTTCGTAGATTTGGATTGTTTCTTGTCACTCTTAATCAGATTGTATGTATGGTGAAAGGAAAGCCCTACAACTTATAAATAAATTGAAAATAATTCGCACTTGTAATCTACGTCACATAGATTTTTCTTGTTTTGTCCTATATTAAAGTCAGTGCTACATCACCGACGTAAATTAGAAATGCAGTAAATTTATTATTATTACTGACAGTAATAACATTTTTTGTAAGTTGTGATTGTCAGGCATATACACAGGTAACTGTTTTTATCTTTTTTGAATATTAAGTCCTTTCTATTCATTGATTGTATCATTTTTATCGACATTATATCATCGATATGTAGTACCAAAGTTATCAGTTTAACTAGAACAAATCAGAAAGTTACTATAAACAATTTCTGTTTCATGTTAAAGCCAATCGAATGGATGATATACTATCAGATCCTGGTTTATTCTGCTAAACTGAATCAACACCATATTACCGACAAGAACACTATGTGAGCCTATGTTGAAGTAAACATCGATGAACCATTCGTGGTGTTAAGTGGAATTCTCCTCTGTCTATTTGTTGAGCAGTGGGTTATTAGTTAAATCGCATGACTCCCAACTAGTAAGTTGTAAATTTGATCCTCACACCACTGGTTTGACTATCTAAGTACCACTAGCTCACACATTAACATTTTGAAAGCCCTATATACAAACACCTCAGGTAGAGTGTGTGCATACAACCTCCTTTCTCCATTGTTCCATTCAAGCAGTGGGGTTAGGCAAGGTTGCCCAATCTCACCATTCCTCTTCATCTTTGCCATCGATAACCTTCTGCAAACAGCTCTGATAGATGTAGATAATGATGGTGTGGATCTGTTGCCTGGAGAAGCATTTTTCAACCTTGAGTATGCAGATGATATTTTCCTACTGTGCGACCTGACCTCTCCGAGTTGAGGATGTTAGACAACTCTGTGTGTTTGATTACCACTGTCTCCAAAGGATTGCTAACATCCAGTAGCAACACCGTTTTAGTAATGCAGAGGTTCGTCATCGTGTGTTCGGACACAGCGACGATGATTCAATTAGTGTCGCTATCTTGAAACATCGACTTCGGTGGCTTGGACGTGTCTTACGAATGTTTACCTTGAAAATTCCACATCGTGCATCTTCGCCGACGCTGGGAACGGTTGGAAAAAAGCGGAGAGATGATCAGTGTATGACATGGTATCGTGGTATGAAAGAAAGCTGCACAGAACTGGCTTCTGTTGGTCCTTCACAACCCCTTGGTCGGGGTCCTAGAGATGGTCCAATACAGTGGTGTAGAGACGTTATCAGACATGGCTCAGAATAGAATCCAGGGGTGATGCTGCTGTAACTTGCTTTTAATTTCTTCATAAAAGTGAACGTAACTTCTTTAACTAAAAGAATTCCTTCTGATTGTATTCTTCCTGACTGAGGTGTCTTTTACTATTATTATTACTTCACTCTAGTGCACTAATTTCTATTCCGGTTTGTTCTTTTTCACTATACTCATCTTCCTTTCTCTATCACTTCATAACCTCATTGCTATCGTGTGGATCATATGTATTTGGTGCCCTTTTATCAGTGTCTATATCTTCAAATGAATAAATTTATTTCGCTATGCCAATTACTTTCTTATTTCACTATTTAAGATTAACAACTGAAAAATGTGAAACTTATTTTGTAATTTTTGTCGCAAGGTTGTTAATGACGCGTGGGATATATTGTGTAAATGACACAAAAGCACGTTTACATTGTTGTCCAGACTAATAAATAGGTAAATGGGTATGTTTATCTATAGACACGATTTATACTGTTGTTGCTTAACGAAGTTTAACAATATTCTTTTGAAAAATTAACACTAAGCCAATATAAAGGTGTAAATTGTAGAAATTTGCTCTAGTTTAAATGGCAATATCACTTATCAGTACAAAAGTTAATATCATATATTACTACAGATGGGGATAAGGGCGAAATAAACATTTAAGGTAAAATGATTATTATATCTAGCTATTTAATTAACCATACTGTTACTAACTATTTATTGAGATGTTAAACAAAATTATTATTTCACCGAGTTTTTAATGACCACTTTTCTAGTAAAGTGAATAAGGCCAATTTTAGCTTGGTAGTCTTTTCATTTGTTTTAACTATAATCATTTCACATCTGTAGAATATAATGTATATTCAGATGACAGTTCAGAGTAGTTGATGACTTTGCTTTTTATGTTTTGATAAAATCTATCTAAAATATTCCTTTCTTACGGTGTAACGACACTTATTATACTTTACAGTAGTTGATTTTCAATGCCATTGGTGTCTCACTGCCTTCTCGAAGCCACGGTGTTGTTTACGAAAAGCGAATGTCCAGCGCTTTAACCAGGTTAGTGGACACTCCGAGTCCACCTAGGGGAGTTGGGAAACCCTGATTCCAAACCAATGGTGCACATGGGCTCCAGTATCCTAAGGGAACAAATGGCGTATGAATCAATCGTTGGTCACCGGCTACCATGGGACTACATCTCACGATGCTCTATTGCTTTGTGGATCAGATCTTTAGGTCAAAGGCTCTGAGTGTGGCCCCCTAAGAAAACCACCTGCTTCAGTTTGGACACCTGGGCAGTGTCACAGCACTCACACAAATCGAATGAGATTTGTATGGCGCATATTTATCTGGTGCTTCCTTGTACCAATATTTATGTGTTTAAATAATAATGATAATACTTAGTGAAAATATTTTTCCCTGTTTAGAATAATGTAGTGTTTGTTAATAGAAGGGAAATTGAATTTTTTCTATTGCAAATTATTCTGAAGAATACATTGGAATCAGATTATTGTAGAGTTTTAATCGAAATATTTCATCAGCATTCTGATATTTAGCACTGCTATTATTAGAAACATACTAATTTAAGTCAACAAAAAACTTAAGTTTTAACTGAGTTCAGACTTATACTCTTCAAACAGGCACATTAGATTTGCTACCAACTTAAATAGGAGAATTGATTACTAACGAGTTTTCAACCTTTAACTATCTTATTCAATCGGTAAATAAACAAAAAGCCAGGTTACTAACTGCTTTTCATTATAGTCAACTCTACGTAACTATGTTTAGCTTAGTAAAAATAGTCATTCCGAGATTACTTACTTACTTACGCCTGTTACTCCCAATGGTGCAGAGGCCGCCGACCAGCATTTTCCAACCCACTCTGTCCTGGGCCTTCTTTTCTAGTTCTATCTAATTTTTGTTCATTCTTCTCATGTCTGTCTCTATTTCTCAGCGTAATGTGTTCTCTGGTCTTCCTCTTCTCCTTTGGCCTTCAGGATTCCATGTGAGGGCATTCCGAGATTACTTATTTTAATTCACGTGAGACATGGTTTGGTTTCTTTTCATTTCACTCAGTATCGAACAATCAAAGTTGTGTTAGATATCCCAACGAATGATCATTCATTTAATTCCAAATTAGAGTATTTTCCTATTTCATTTTCTACGTTTATTTGATCTCGCTGGTCTGTTTCTACGGTTTTATCGCTCGTTTCTTAAATGACAATTTCTCGTTTGATGTTTCTATAATTGAGTATGCAAATGTCTTTTTAAGCGAAAACGTCAGATAAATGTGAAGTATTTGATAAACTTTGAAAAAGTGTTCTTTCTACTTTTTGACTAAGATATCTTCAAATTGGTCTTGCTTAAATCAGCGCCTAGTTTTATAGTAATGACAAATGGTCTTAAATGCATAAAAAGTTAGTCATTCATAAAGTATCACCATTTATTTTTCAGAAACATTTATACGAAATTCATGCAAGTTGCAAATACATTTAACCGACTAGTCTAAAATAGCACAAAACGTACATTTTAAATTCCACTGCTATCCATTATCAAAACTTTCTTTAAATATACCTGTTACTTGATGTCACTATCGTGACAATCCGCTGAAAATGTACATCTACCTATAGAGACTGGTCAATTGAACAGTCCTTAACATCAAAAACAGACAAATCCAAACCCTTACAAATGAAATGTTATACGAAATATCGGTGTTACTCATTCTTTTTTTTAAAATTTAGTAAATATTATTCACAATCACTTCGATTTTATTAATTCATCGGTTAAGTGCTCTGGCGCGAGACTGGCAGGTCCTGGGTTCGAATCTCGCGAGTGCGGGATCGTGGATGCACACTGCTGAGGAGTCCCATAATGGGACGAAACGCCGTCCAGTGCTTCCAGGTTTTCCGTGGTGGTCTAGCTTCAATTGACTCATGATTTCAACTTTGAAAAATTCATCTTGTTTTATTTATATATCTAGCTTACTGTGTGATTGGTTTCGTCGATAAATATGTAAATTGTTCTGCATTTTTGAGACATTTTCCTAAACATTCAACCAATATAATGGATGGATTTGGATTATAGCGTTTAATTTATAAAACAAATCTAAACATGAATTCTGCATCAAGTAACTTTCAGGTATGTTCAATGTTATCTTTATTGGTTTGTTTTTGGAAAATACAAACTTTTTGTTAATTAACCTGTTTATCTTAAGTTTATATATAATTTTTAAGTTTTATTGCAACATTACGTTAGGCAGGTATCTGGTTAGTTGATGGTTCATCGTTTTACTTATCTTTTGTTTTAACTTCAAGCCCTCTGGTTTTAGTTTAGACGATATCCTCTTCAGCCAAAACTAGTTATTTTATGAGTAGTAGTGGAAACTATCATCCATTCATGTTCATTTAAAATTTTTCTAATTTACCATAAAAGTGTGCATCTAGAAGAGAAGTATGCACAATATATTTAAACCTGGATTGTTAAGCTCTACGGTGGGAGTGCGCAGACGACATAGTTCTATATTGTGAAGACTGGTAAACTCCAGAGTTTCCTAAGTGTTTTGTATTAGAGATATTCGTGATGGCTTTAATGGATTTGTAAGTCTAGATCAACTTAAGTCCACCTCAACATGTGTTATGTGTGACTAATCATTGTCTACCTCTCCGCGTAACAGTGTGTGGCTTAAGAGTAGGTGTGAAGAAAGGTTAATATACTGTTAGAATTGTCGATTATTAGTCTAATTTGTTATCAGAAGGGGTTTTGTGGAGATTTAGTATTTTCATAGTTGAAAGCGTGAGTCAATTGAAGCTAGACCACCATGGCTCGAGACTGGTAGGCCCTGGGTTCGAATCTCGCGAGTGCGGGATCGTGGATGCGCACTGCTGAGGAGTCCCATAATAGGACGAAACGGCCGTCCAGTGCTTCCAGGTTCTCCATGGTAGTCTAATTTGTGTTATGATGTCAAAAATAACTGGTTGGAATTCATTGGGTGTTTGTGATAAGTGATGGAAACCTTAAATGATCTGGGTTGAAGTCGGTAACGGTCCATCAGATGCATTTATCATTTTTCTTCTAGCTTGTGGGTTTCCATATCATTTCATACTTTTGCTCCACAAATTTATTCCTTCTTTTCAAACCATGTTCTCTATATTTATTCTTTTTATCACATATACTACTATTATTTCGATTATCTTATTGTTTATCTTGGTATCTTTATTGTTACACCATTTCTATATGTTGATGTGTTTTGGCAATTCGGACCACAGTCCATCTGTTCAAGGTTCTTAAACCGGTTGTCATATCAAACTAAAATTCGAGCCATCGATTATGTAGTTGCACTCAACTTTCGAGTTCTGAAAGATTTTAAAATCTACCATATTTAGTAATGATTTGGAAGTTTAATGAATCACATTGACAAATAGCATGAATGAATCAATTTCTGGAGTTCCTCATAATTTTTGTTTGCCTATATTGTATAGTATAGGTAATCCTCAGTCTAACATTAGGAATAATGACCATGGTTATTAATTTTTTTGTCCTTGAAATTAACACGTGATATGTTCACTTGACTTTTCATAATCCATCACATTTTCTCTCCTTGACATAAACATGTACGATTATGATACATGAAACCTAAGATCTGGGATTATAGCTTGTACAATGTAACGTAAATCTCATTGGTTATTTTAAAAAAATGTAATATAACCATATAAAAGAATTTGGCTTTTATTGAACACATTTCCCTTTGTATAATAAATTCACGTATATTCTTATTAAGAAGTGACCGAAACCCTCTCAATTTTGAAATTTTACGTGAGAAGATATTAATTAGTAAACAAATTAAATGACAGAATAGCATACAAAAGTTCACCATTTCTGATATTTTTCAGTAACAAAAAATATCGAACAACCGATAATTAAAACGTACACGGAAGTTGTTCAGTTCGAAGTAAGTTCTTTTCATGAACTGACGTCAAGTAGAGAGCTGTTAGAAACCAGGTAACAGCTGTTTTATCTTAGTTTGTAACTTTTCAGAAGTACTCATTCATAACCGTGCTAAATATTATATTTATTTATCTTCTGACATGCTCTACAACAATATTCTCAAATTATTCGAAGCTTAGCAACTTGTCCTCGTTTCGTCATAAGAGTTTTGGTCCTTTTAACCACTCAATTCATTGATTTTTACTTCGTTATCTAGCGATAGTTTACGATCTACAGGGTTCTGTTCTCCTATAAGGTCGTATCTTCACGGATCTGGTTTAGACAGTTCATGTACAATCGTTAAACTTTTGTTCATGAATCTTTTCTATTTTTCGTGCATTATGTTTCAATGTTAGATGGTTGGGGACAGTCAGCAAGTGACCATAGGACTAAGTCCCAACTAGCACGAAAACTAGGTCCAAGGTTCTCTACCAATCGCTTCAAATCACCCAACATTAGTTGATGGGTTTCAGTAGTCATTGTAGTCAAAGACCAATTGTCTTGGTATCTATCTATCAAACTAATTAGTATTGTTTTTCGCACAAATTCCTTTTTTTCTCTCATAAATCTTTATATTATTGTGAAGCGAAAGGTCAGTGTCTATTTTGCTGAGTATTATTCTGTGTATCTTGTTATTAAAAATTACTGTTTTATTTAATGATCACCAATACAATTCGTGAATAAAGTGCACAACTCTACTACCGGATTGTCTAAATTCTAATGCTTTAAAAACATCATCATTATATATGAGACGATGGAGAAGGCGTCAGTGTATAAAGTTGGAGACAGATCAAATTGAAGGACAGCAATGTCAACAACCACAACCACAACAACGACAAAAACCACTATGTAAGTGTAAAACTTAATTAATATCAAATGCAGCATGAACAAATTAACATTTTTGATTATTCATTCATTTTATTTACATAATTTTATAATAGGAATATTTATCACAGTATCTAAAATAGTTTGATGTTATGCATATTATAGCAAGCTTATAGTGAAGTGTAAATATGTGGGGTAACAAACAACGCATTGGTCACTTTCATAAGGCTATATAGAAAGTGAAAGATAAATGTGAGTGGCCCATTGTAATTAAGTGAATGATCCGTCTCCGTTTGGGCATTATTAGAATATATATATATATATATATATATATATATATATATATATATATATCAGGGTCTACATTGTTTGTGAGCACCCTATTGACTCAGTATCCTTTCATTATAACTTAGCGAAATTCAGGGAATTTGTGTAAGAAATTACTAAAGCATTGTCATGTTTATAAAACATTCTGTCTTTGTTCTTCTTCTTCAGAAAATACAGTGCATATAAAACAAGATGAGACTGTCATAATAATCTGATGGCCTAGATAACAAAATAGGGCACCTTACTTAGATTGTACAAACGTTATTATAGTTAATTCGATAAAGTGTTTAGTAGCAGTAGTAGAAATGATCAATCTACTAAGAAAAGAAAAATGGGTTTAAATTTTTGGCGTTTTAATTGTCAAGTTAGATCACTAGTAGTCTTTTTAAAACTGCTAATGTTCGGTATTTTAACGAAATAAAATTATCCTTACTTACTTGCACCTATTACTTGTTGTAAGGAAGCATAGGCCACCCACTAGCATTCCCCATCGAACTCTGTTCTGGGCAATTCTTTCCAGTTGCTGTTCAGTCTTTTAATGTCTACTTCCGGTTCTCCACGCAGTGTTCCACGGTCTTCATTTTCTGCTTTTGCCTTCAGGATTTCAAGTTAGTTCTTGCTTCGTGATACAGTTTGATGATTTCCTCAATGTATGTCCTATCCACTTCCAACGTTTTTTCCTAATTTCCTATCCGTGTTGTATTTGAGGATTTTCCTTTTCTCCTATGCTATCGTTGAACTGTGTGAGAGGTAGCTTAATGGTTAAGATACTCAACTTTCAACCAATAAGTTCCATGTATGTATCTCGGTTCAAGTTGTCGTGCCCACATTGGCACAGCTAGATAAAATTGTCGGGGAAAATCCCCGAGTAGTAAAGTTAGTAACATTATTCGTGGTAATACAAAAGATTAATCACCAAAGATTCGAGTCAAGAAATAACTTGGTGGATAATCGAGTAGTATCGTTATTGTTTCTATAAAGGGAGTAGCTTAATGTCGACCACATAAACGTATGTTTTCTAAATGAGTTACTTGAAGTCAAAATTTATAAACCACTTAATGATAGAAAAGATTGTCGTCAAGGTGTATATATAATGTTTCTTTTTTCTGTCATCAATCACCAGTCATATCTATATTTTGAAGACTGTAATGGTGTTTTATTAGTACTGTACATTTTAAATGTGATGACCATCAAAAATATCATATGTTCTTCTTAAAAAGTCATCAAGTCTTTGTGTTATGCTTAGAGTTGAAGTTGATGAAAAAGAAAGATATGTACAATTAATTGTATCGTGCCATATACATTTGATGAGCCAAATCGATAAATAGAAGAAATTTTAAACCAATGACGTTCGTACACATTCATGACTGTTTTTCAATCGTCAACATTTCACTTTATGCCAATCAAATGTATCATAAAGAATGTGATAATATGGATATGAATATGAAAATGATTGAAGCCAAATGATAGTCGGTAGTTACCAGCTGATGTCTTTAGTCAGTCAGTTAGCAACAACGTAGAACATCGTACGTACGTACATCAGTTCAAGTTGCCATACCACATTATCACAGAGATAGAATTTTCGATTCAAATCCCATAGTGATAGAAGTAGTAAGAGTGTAAGCATTAATGTGAAAGATGAGGGTTTGAAGATGTTATTGAAGGAGTCTAATGTAGTGAAATAAATTTGGGAAGAGAAAAAAAAGAAAGAGGCATGAAAAATTCGGAAGATTAGAATTTGGGAGAACACAAAGATAGGATGCACCTTCTCCATTGCAAACGATTTTGAGCCACGTCATTCAAGGTCTTTAACCATCGGTTTTTATCATCTCTCGGATCCCAACCAGGTGGTGTACACCTACCAACATGGATCAGTCCACTTGTGAGTGACTTCATGGATTTGTGCCACGTTTTGGTCTGGCCGCCCCTAGCTTTCTTCCAACCTACTCTTATACCGTAAAACACCGCTCGTCGGGGCAGTCGTTGGTTGGGCATACGAAACACATGTCCCAGTCATCTCAACTGATGAAGTTTCATTGCTTCATCAATCGAATTGCCATCCTCACCTAGTACCCGTTTCCTAACAACTGCATTACTTACTCGGTGGTCTCAGGATATATGAGCAGTGTTTCGAGAACACCAATGTTCGAATGCTAGTAACCTACGAATATCCTCTACTCTTATCGGTCATGTTTCACTGCCATAAAGTAAAACAGAGCGAACTGCTGCGCAGTAAACCCGTCGTTTGTTTGGTAAACTGATATCTCGCCTACGCTCTAAATGACTGAGGTTGGCGAAAGTTAGATGAGTCTTCTGTATCCGTGCTGAGATTTTGTCACACACCAGACCACAAGGGCTGATGAGACTCCCAAGATAAGTGAGGCGGTCGACACGCTCAACTGCTTCACTCCCTATCATTAGTTCAGGTGCCGATACGACCCAATCCTGAAGTAACATTTTACACTTCGAGGGCGAGAATCGCATCCCGAACATGCCTGCATAGTTGCTTATAGTGGTCAGAAGACTCTGCATTTTGTCAGCGTCTTCACCAAATAAAACTATGTCGTCGGCGTATTCTAAGTCAACAAGTGATCCTCCCGGTAAAAGTTCAACTTCTGGAGATTGAGATGATGAAAGTGTTATTTCTAATAGCACGTCAACTACGAAGTTAAACAAGAATGGAGAGAGTGGACAGCCCTGACGAACACCACTTGAGGTAACCAATCCTGAAGACAGTTCGCCATAGGCTCTAACTCGACCAGTTGTGTTCGAGTAGAGAGCCTTTATGAGGTTATTGTACTTCTTTGGTACTCCTTTCAGTGACAAACACTGCCATAGAACCTCACGATCAACGGAGTCAAATATCGCCTTAAGGTCAAGTAATACTACGATTGTGGGACGTCTGAATGTGTGTCTATGTTCTAGGACCTGACGTAGAGTGAATATCTGGTCTATGCAACCACGTCCAGGTAGAAAACCAGCCTGGTTTTCTCTAGTCTGCTCTTCACAAGCTTTGGTTAGGCGTCCAAGTATTATTGAAGCTAATATTTTAGACACTATATTAGTCAAACTGATCCCTCTGTGATTGTCACAGGAGGACTTTTGTCCTTTCTTATAGGCTGGCACAATCAGTGATTGGGACCAGTCAGATGGAATTAAGTTCAGTTCCCAGATTCTACCTAAGACCTCAGTCAATCTCGCTGCTAGTACTGGACCACTATCCTTAAAAATCTCAGGAGTAAACCTGTCAGGGCCTGCTGCTCTCCCTCGCTTTAGATGTCCTATAGCTTTTTCAACCTCGTAGAGAGTTGGAGGACTTACATCAATTTTCCATTCAGGACGACTGGGGATCGTGGGTAACTGAAGTGTGGCTGAAGGCCAGTTGAACTGATCCCTATAGTGTTCTTCCCATCGATCCAATCTCCTGGATTGAGAATGAATGATATGTCCATCTTTTTCCGAGATAGTTTCGCTGACAGTTTAGCTCCTAATACCGGTTTCTTTAGCAAGTCTGAACAGTTGTCTGCTGTTACCTATTGCCGCTGCCTTTTCCATCTCTCTTGCTTTCGCTACCCACCACTGTTTACGATCATTTCGTAGGCTTCTTATTAGCCTGTGATTAAGCTGACTCCGCTCTTCGTTATGTTCAGATCCAGATGGGATGAGTTTTCGAGCATCTATCAGTGCGGTAGATGCTGCTGAGATTCAGTGTTTCTCCCTAACCTTATCGTTCACTGTACTATCAGATGTCACTGCTGTTTCCACAACTTTTCGGATGTCATTCCACGCTGCTTTGGGGTAGGCACAACTTACATGTCTGCCTAACTGTTTTTCTAGTTGTTCCTGAAATATATTTTAGTTTGCTTATCATTAAGTAGACCCCTAAGAGGTTTCCTTGTAGTGTGTTTCCTGCGTCCAGTAAGACGCAGACAGATACGTACTCACACTAGAGCATGATCTGAATCTAAGTATATGCTACAGAATGAGCGACAGTCTTCTATCGAGTCCCTTTATCGGTGGCTGATAGCAATGCGATCTATTTGGATCCAACGTTGGGACGAATTCGGGGGTCGCCATGTCAAATGATGTTTTTCCTTATGCTTAAAGTTAGTATTTGCAAGAAACAGGCGGTTATCTGAGCATAGCTGCAACGCACGACCGCCTTTATTTGTTCTTTTAGCCACGACACCATAAGATCCACCCAGCTGTCTTCCCCTTTCGCTTAGTTTACCTACTTGAGCACTAAAGTCACTAGCCACTATTTCTACATCAGAGCGCCTAGCTTTTCGGAGAAGGTCGGAAAATTTCCTGTAAAACCCACCTTTTACATCATGCAATGCTATACTTACGCCAGCGAGACCACGGGAAGCAGCATCAGGGCTTCTAGAAATACGAAGCCTGAATGGAGTTGGTTCTTTATTTTGACATGGTGGGGTCAAATGAATGACGCTACTCGGATTCTGTATGCGTGTTTCGGAGACGCAGCACACATCGATGGTGGGAGATTCTAAAGTCCTAGCTAAGGAAGCCTCTTGTCCTGTTTGGCACAGTGTTCGGGCTTTAAAAGCTCTTATATGTAGTTTAGAGCGTGGTTTCAGGAGACCAGGAATAACGTTCCGTGTACCCGAATCGTTTTCCCTAACGGTGCGAGATGACAAAGGGACGTGAGGTGGGTTAGTCGTGGAGACAAGAGAGTTATTAGGAGGTGTAAGAAGGATTTGAATGTGACCAACTTGGTCTCGTGTGTTGTTACGGGTATGAGGGCCGATATCACTTCCCGGCTGCTCACACTGTAGAAGGATATTTCTTGAGGGACCTGAATGGTAAGTTGGATTAATGTTGGTCTTAACGACCTGGGAGCGTGACCGCAGAGTTCAAGGGACAACTGCTTGAGGCCGGTTACGCACGGACTTTTTGTGGGGGATTTTTGACGTGTTAGCTCCGTACTTCAAAGGACCTTACCTCCGGAGACGGAAATCCTTGAGGTAAGATGAGGTGTGACATTCTTATGGTCGACCTATTCTAACCCCTTCCTTCCTTCCTTGTGAGAAGGCAGCGTCGCTATTATTCTGGTTGTCCGAGAAAAACACCTCTGCTGTCATACCGCTCTACAGTCAGTAGTACAGCTTCGCCCTCAGACATTGAGTTGCTGCTTTTAGTCTTACCGTTCTCCAATCGACCTGCCTGGCTTGGTAGAACCTACAGGAACATATGTTTCAGCTTGGTTGGGTCATCACGATAGGCAAGCCCGACCACCACGTCAATGTAGCAACTACGGTCGGGGGTACCGGTAGTAGTGTGATACCTCTATGGTTTTCACATATTCTGAGATCTTCGTTTGGTATCTTGATGAGATATCTTTCTTTCCAGTCCATCAGTGGCACTTGTCCCTCCAAATCTTCCTGGATAGAATATGGAGCGTATTCGCAATTGCTTTTATGTCCCAAAACCTCCTGACACGTTGGAGTTAGTTCTTCTTTGATCCTTTCCCAATTGTCCTTTCTAGTAGTTTCTTCTTCTTTCAGCAGATCTTGTAAGGCTTGGAACCTATTGCTGAGAGCTATCTTGAATTTGTTGTTTGTCAGTATCTCGAATGGAATTCTGTATTATACCTTTGTAATGCTGTTTCCTCAGTTGCCTAGTGTTTTTTAGCTTCAGTTTCATCTTAGTAACCGCCAAGTGGTGATCTTAAGCTATGTCAGCTCCTCTCCTCTTTCTCACATCTTCCACTGACCTTGTGAATGTTTTAGTGATGCAAATATGATCTATCTGGTTCTCTGTGGTATGGTCCGGTGATATCCAAGTAGCTTTATTTTTGCGTTTGTATGGAAATATTGTGCCGCCTATAAACATTTTGTTGAATGCATATAGATTTGCAAGTCTCTCACCATTTTCATTTCTCTCTCCCAGTCCATGTTGTCCCATGATATCTTCATATCCGGTGTTGTCCATTCCGACTTTGGTGTTTAGGTCTCCCATCAGGATGGTCAGGTCGTTTCCTAGGCACATCACTATGATCGATTGCAGCCTCTCGTAGAACTGAACTTTATCGTCGTCATTGCTATCATTACTGGGTGCATAACATTGGATAATATTCATTGTAATTCCCTCTTTTGCTTTGATGATCCTGGGTCCATGAGATTATTATCCTATAAGTGCATTACGTGCTTCTTTGGATAGCATCAGAGCAACTCACTGGGTGTGCGCAGCATTTTCTTCTTTGTGAACGGAGTACAGCAGCATCTCTCCCATATCTAGCCTTTGCTGTCCAGCTTGGGTCCAATGGGATTCGCTTATTCCGAGGATCGCCACGTTGTATCTCCTCATTTTCGTTGCTATTTGACTGGTCTTCCTGGTCTCCTACATCGTCTGGACGTTGCATGTGTCTATATTGATTGTTGCTGCGGTTGTTATAAGTGGCGTCGGCCTCGTGACTTCCGAAGAATCTCAGCTTTCATCATGAGGCGTCGTAATTCTTCTGAATGGAGATCGTTCAACCCAGAGGACAGAGTTTAAATAGTTTAATTTATTTAATCTGGTAACCGTGCCCCCAAATGCCCTGGTACGGCCGAGAGTGGATAGAGTCCGCTCTCCCTCTCCAAATGCTCTCACATGGCCAGCGAATATATAGCCTCTGCCAGGGAAGTCCTACTCACTGCCTTCTCGTGGCGGGGGTGTTGTTTACGAAATTGAGAGGACGAAAAGCGAATGTCCGGCGCTTTAACCGGGTTGGTGGACAAGGCGAGTCCACCTAGGGGAGTTGGAAAACCCTGATTCCAAACCAATGGTGCACATGGGCTCCAGTATCCTAAGGGAACAAATGGCGTATGAATCAATCGTTGGTCACCGGCTACCATGGGACTACATCTCACGATGCTCCACTGCTTTGTGGATCAGATCTTTAGGTCAAAGGCTCCGAGTGTGGCCCCCTAAGAAAACCACCTGCTTCAGTTTGGGCACCTGGGTAGTATCACAGCCCTCATACAAATCAAATGAGATTTGTATGGCGCATATGTATCTGGTGCTTCCTTGTACCAATATTTATGTGTTTAAATAAAAAATAAATACAAATAAATAATCTGGTAACCTTAGAGAAGTTACAGTCTACAATGCCATCATAGAAACAAATTTTAAGAGTTAAGGACAACATAATATCTGTATGTTTTTTTTAAAGGATTACCACGAAATGTTTTACATCCAAAGGCTATAAGATATTTTGATCTAAATAAATACATTCATGTATTTCTTCGTAATTGCATATGCCTTTCTTTTTACGTTCTATAGATGATGATTTCGTTTCAAACACGAATCATTTCCAAAATTCAAGTGTTAATCTTAATCAATGTATGGACGATATTCATAGGACAAATTCCGTGTTAGCAATTAATGAACTTTCAAATTGTAGTGGTGATACTTCGATTACTACTACTTCTACTATTGACGTTATTTATACTAATAGTAATAATAATAATAGTGATCGAAGTTATCAGTCATTAACTACAAACACTTTAGTCGCTAATCGATCGAATACAGATGCTGAATTTTGTATGGTATCTAATTCGACGCCGGTAATGTTTAATGGTGGTGTAACATCTCCTGGAAATTATAAAAAAATATTAATTGATCGATACTTGTTGAGCCAATCAATGTCACATTGTGGTACAATCTATGAATCAATCAATCCATTTACTAAGATGGTAAATATTATTAGTGTATTTACTGATATATTTTCTTTACAACAGTTTTCATAAAAAATTAATTTAGTTTTTGAAACAGCTAAATATCATTCAGTCATGAACCTAAAGGTTTTTACACTTATCAACTTTTGGGAGTTTTCACCTCAAAGATAATCAGATTTTCTTTTCAAACTGAAATTGTATCGTATAGAATCCAAGCTGGTGATGTGCCAGGTTAGGCTGAACCTATAACATGCTTTGGAGAAAAACACTTGCTAAGTGAGTGATCTAAATGTGGGCGAGGTCACTGTGTATAGATTACTCACCCAGACAAGGTTACCGGCCACATATTCTTGTTTTGTTCAGTTCAGTGTTATACATATACGCATAACTTATACACATTAGTGGCTTAATTATGGTGATATCAATTAAATCAGGCTTCTTGTTTACAATATCTTTAAACTGTTCTTGTTTATTTTATCTTATTATCGTTTCCTAAAGTCTATTGTTTTACGGTGGAGAGATATTTTTTGTCTTATTATGGTAATGGTAAACAACTTAGATAATTAGGTAACAAAATACATGTTTTTTTATTCCATGAAGCGATTCGTACATCAAATGAATGTGGGAAAAGATAGTTTTCGTATATTTATTTGCTCATCCTCTTGAAATAGATAATTTTTTTCAATAAATATGGTCTTTAACTATTGTTCAGTATGAAGATAGTAGTTTATCACAAATTTATCCAAAAAATTATTAATATCAGTCCTTGATACGTCATAGTTACGTAGTTCCGATGATCTGAGTACTAGATTAGAACAGTTGTTCAATGCTCCCTGCTTTCCTGTGGCTGCCTGTCTTGCTAGTCGGATCATAAATTCAACTATAGTGGAAAGTATTTTCATTATTTTACTAAATAGTTTGTAGAGACTTGCTCAATTTAACAAGCATTTACAACAAAGTCCCACATTACCCAGAAAACCTTTAAAAACTTTTCTAGTTTAAAAATTCTCAGAATTACACACCCTCCGCAACTATACGAGATTATATAAAGTATTGAAGTTTAATAATACATCGACTCAGATTTTAAAAGTCATGTAAGAAATACAGGAAGTGGATAGGCGCATACGTTGGTAGAAGTATAATATAATGACGATTTTGGGCTATTTGCCAGTCTATCAAGAAACGCTGCTTAGATATGAAACAATTAACAATAGAAATTAGTAAAATAACAACTTTGGTCGTAATAATTAACCCTCACAAGTCAAATTATTCCTTGTAGTAAAGAAAGGAGAGTTTACTTATAGACGTACATATTAATAGTCGGGCTAGTGTTGTGCGTTAGGGTTATTATCACACAGAGTTTCCATCAACTGACATCAGTTATAATGCATAAGGGTTAGAGTTATGTATTAAGACTTAAACTGGAGTTATGAGGTAGGCTTACTAATAAAAGTCACAATTTTCAACACAAACTGACATCATCTATAATCCATTACCTTCCCACCTTCCTATTTACAAAACTGAGAAACTTAAGATTGAGATTTTGAGTGAGAGTAAGAAACTGAGAATATCATCAAACTTCACCAAATGCTTGATAACGCAATGAACAACATCATGTACTTTAAGACACAGTCGGCCTTGGGAGAAGGTATGCTATGTAACTTAGTCTAGCCACCGTTCAAAACTCACATTTCGGTTGCTGGGTAAATATTTTTCATTGGTTTCAAATATTTTAAAAACCAAATAGTGCCGATTTTCACGTGATTGATAATGATACGTTATCTATTACTGGCATTATCCTAATTCTGATTGGTCAACTCAAGGTCGTCGGCATAATTTACTTTCATCTATATTTGCTATCTTATACACAGGTATAAAAGAGCTACATCGCACGCGAGTAGTTGACAAGGTCAAATATTTGTTTGCGGAATAAATGGAAAGATTAGAATAATTTATCTGTCTAAAGGTTAAAATAAATCACACAGGCGTGTATCAATACTAGTTGCTACAACTTGTTAGGAATTACCCTGTCCCAAAATAAAAAAAATAATCAATGAGTTCGAACAACTCATTATACAAAAATAAATGTATTTTTATGCGTAAAATCTCAACTTGAAAAAACAAAATAATATGTTTGATAGATTGACATGCAACGATGTTTAGAGGTCATTTTAGCATCTAATAAATGTAGGACTATCAAATATTAGTCAACCTTTTATCCTTTCCAAAAGTTAAGTAGTGTTAAAACAATTCTCTGATTAGTGAAGAAAATTTAAAAAATCCATGGGATAAAGATTTTTTAAAATCATAAACAAAGAATTTTAAGTATTAACTTAACATGGTAATTTATTGGTACAACTGTGAAGCAAGGTGTTAATAGGACTATTTAGTAAATCCAGTATACAGTTTCAAATTGATCACGTGACGATTAAAAAAATTTTCAAACAGTGAAATCTGAAAGAGATAATTAAATTGAAATTTTGAGAATGTTTTTTTTGTTGGTGAATTTGAATATGCGTTTCAATCTCCCAATCAGAACCTTGGTACATGTGTTCGTCGGTCCGAGTTGTCATATTATGTCAACAAAATGAGATGAATTTATCAAGATAGATACCAGAGTAGTAGAATTAATAACAGTATCAATGTTAGTAAGCAAACATTAGGCATAGACGGTATGATTACAGAGCAAAGAAGGAATTCGTGAAGTAAAATTTAAATCTAAATGAATACAATAAGCGAATGCATCTACATCATCGAGACTGATTCTGTTTCATATCATCAACATCTCCAACCAATCCTCCCACCCTTGAACATTTTTCAGTTAATGATTTAAGTTACCCTAATTCTAGTACCTTATTGACTGGAAATCTGATACCAGGATCTCTGAAAAAATGACTCCATTGTTTTATTAGTTAAATAAAGCTATCACGCATATACATGAGATATAAAATAACTAACATTCATGTGAATAATTAAAACAAGGAAAATAGAGTGCTTCAACGAAATCTCTTTTTCAAAGATTTCATTTTGAATGTTTTACAAAATTGTGTTGGTTATGGACATCTGGAATCACAAACTGTACTTCTGAAATGAAAACTTATTCAATCTCTTTTTAATATCATAATCGTAATCTATGGCTTTATTTTTTCTCCTAATGACAAGCCGTGACCAGTGGAGCTAAACTGTGTCGGGTGTGAGACAATTACCCACCGACGACAATAGAAGATGGTTACGCGACATCGTAGATTGGTTGAGGTTAGACATTAACATCTGTGGATGCCGGCTCAGTGATCTGGAGGTTAAGTGTTTGCCCACGAGACCGTGGGTGCTTGGTTTGAATCTTGTGTGCGGAATCGCACTGCTGAGGAGTCACTTGATAGGACAAATGACCGTCCGATGCTTCCAGGCTTTCAATGGAAATCTAAAGTTGATCGATCCATGAGTTCAATGAAATTAATAATCTTCGTTTAATTGCTGATTGTTTGTTTCTTTTCTAATTTCTACAACACTATTTTATCACTCATTATACAATTAATACTTCTATTTGTGTATTATTTCTTTCATACTATAATCAATAAATTGTTTTCAGTAACAAGCAGGTTACAAATTATCACAGTTTTAAGAATGAGGTCATTTTAATGAGTCATCTTTCTTTCTTGGTTTGTATCTTATTGTGTATTTACAATTATCACAGAGCTAAAGAACTAATCAAATCCGAAACCAAACACCAGCCAATTGTGCGAAAAATTTGTATCTCAGGAGGATAATTTTACAATGACGTACTTTATGAGCTTGTTTGAACTCAAAATATGTCAATTGTCTGTATATTTTCTATCATATTTCCTTTTCCATTGCTCATGTATATGTCTAGTGGATTTCGTGTTATTTTGTACTCTTTAATACTGTACTTTTATGTTAATTAAGTTTTCATAAATTCTTAATTACGAATTGATCCTAGCTAGACCACCGTCGAAAACCTGGAAGCTCTGGATTACTGTTTCATCCTAATATTGGACTTCAGCAGTGCTCATACGTGCTCGGAATCAAACCTAAGGCCTTCGGTGTCTCGTAAGGAATTTTAACCTTTCAATTACGGTGCCAGATTCAATGGTTTACAAGTTTAAGTGACCATTTTCTACTACCTTCAGTGGATAGCTGTCAAACTCGATATGGTTGAACTCTGCTAGTCGCTGCTTCTCACTATAACTCCAAGGGTATCAATGTAGGGCATTGTGGAGATTATAAAATTGTCATAGATTTCAAACCACAAACTGGTCTTAATTTCTGTTTCTCTTAACCAATTTAAATTATGTCACAAAATTTCAAATATTAGATAATTCTATGATCGGTTATGATTTCATTTTCATGTCTTTTGATCCATTAATAATGCTACAAAATAATGAATCTTTTGTTTTCTGTGATATGGGAGTTGTGCTTGTTAGCTATATATCCTGTTCATTTATTTTAGCTGTGGTGTTTTTAATAGTTTTGTTTAATGCAGTTACGGTGTATTTCATTCCAAGATCTTTCGTATCGGAATGTGTATTTCATGTTCAATGTTCCGTGGTATTGATTATTTGTTCAGTTAGTATTTAATTTTTGGTAAATGTTCTTTCATTGTTCCTGTTTGTTATTTATATTAATTCTTTAACTTAATAGTAAGTTAAATAATTAATTTTATTTCTCATTGTTTCTCTGCTATTACGTTATAAGTGCTTTTTTAATATGTTTTAGGTACATGTCCCATTATTGCAAGGAGAACAGACAGATTTGAGCAATGAAAAAGCTATGAAGGTGCCGTTAAATACAGATACGAATTATCACTTGGAAACTAAAAGTACTATACCTGAAGAGTTGATCAATAGAAAGGAATCTAATTCATGTATTATCATACTTGTTATTTGTTTATGTTGTTTCAATCTATTTAGTATGACTGTATAGCGTTATTAATATTTGTCAGATCTGTTTAGAACTAAAATACGTTTTATCCTATTAGGGTAAAACAATAATATACTGGCGCTCTTGAGCGACCAATCAAAATTAAGCTAATCGTTGCATGAACTTAAAACGTTGAGGACAGCTTGCTGCACTTCTTGACAAAGTTGAAATTGGTAAAGTTACCAGCAGTTGAGTAAATCATGTTTATCTACAGAACGTTAAAAAATCATATGCAAGAGGTTTTCTGCGGCTTAATTAGACCAAGTTTCAGTTTCTTTCTGACGTTAGCGTAGCTTCTAAATGATAACGTTACTTTCTCAGTTACAATTTAAAAGAAATACTGATCCAACAGTTTCAGATAGCATCATATGACAAAAAATCTGTAACTCAAAGTTCAGTGTATCTGTTTCTATACAGTTGTCGAGTTATACTGGTATATTTGGCTTTAACATAGAAAAGGCTTTTTCTGTACCTAAACAGTGTTTTATTAAATAACAATAACTACTTACACAGAACAATGACTTAGTGGTTAAAATAATCAACGTTCAACCGAAAGGTTACAAATTCGAACCCTTTTTAACCTGCTTCATGTAATAAATAAAGAGATAAGTAATCAATGTATTCATCAGGTACTTAGGTATAGTCAAAAGTTCAAAAATGAGAGCTAATTATATCAATCTAGTTGCCTAGACTGAAGTAGGTCAAATATCCTAGGCACTCAACTACTGCTTGGTTTATGCAAACAATGCGTATCATTAGCTCCTAGTTTCAAAGTTTGTCTGAAAATGGAAAATGTAAATGTATATTTAGTGAATGAGTTTTTAAGTAACTTTCATTCTCCTTTTTCTCATAGTTTTTAGGTTTATGTTAATATTTTATATATCTTACGTTGTGCATAGCTTATATCACCAGTAAATTGAGTGTTTTGCATCTTTTTTTACGAATTTAGCGGACAATCAAATCAGAAATTTCCAATCTCTCTTGAGAAAGTTGCTTTGTGATATTTTAACAAGAGAACTATTGGCTAATAAATATAAAGATAAACCGTACATGATTCAGTCAACCGTTTCTTCCAATCACAAGAGATATTGTAATACATTCAATCCAAATGTTACTTTACAGAATCCTATCATCACCATCAATGATAGGATTTACAATCCTGATTCTTCAAATACTGAAACAAAACTGTCTTTTAATAGCGAAAATTATGAGGAAGCTATTTCAACTCCATGTTTTGATCCTAATGTGGGACATGAGGTGCTTGTTTATATTTTTTTTGTTTTCATTTTTGACTACATAATTTTTAGTTAGCAATATATACCACGAAGCGCAATTACTGTAGTAAATGTTGGTCTAGATAGGCATTTAGTTGGTCATTAGAATTTCGACAACTATTTGGTAATTCTTTTCTTTACCATCTTGAATAAAGTAAAAACAACAAACCATGAAGAATAAGGTGAATTCATGTACTTCGGGTTTTTTTGTTCAGCTGCTTACAATCAAAAAACAATAGTAATTATTATTTACAACCAATGTACATACTTTGTATCATCTTAATGAAGATTAGCAAAATAACGACAAGTATAGATAGATTACGGAGTGGTGAAGTGGAATAACACTTATATGTTACTAACTTTTAAAGTTCTTGGAGGATACTATAAGAACTTTCGTCTAAATTCGAATAAATAGTTTCACAGTATTTGGGCTCCGATTTGGTATGAGACATTAAGGAAGAAGAATGTGTTCCTAAATCCTAGCGAAACCTTGGATTTATTTACAATTCATTCGCTGAGATTTTACAAATACATTCTTTCTCCTTACTGCCTTGGAAAAAAGTTTAAAACATATGCAGACATGTTTAGAAAATGAAAATTAATGTTATTCACAAAATTGGATAGATCAATCGAGTAAAATGGGCAAAACTGGAAAATGAAGTAAGAATAAGGAATAGACATTATCACCGAGTTTGTGAAAGAATATATTACGTAACTGAGCGGTGAAAAATATGAGTCACTAGAGTAGTAGGAGGTTTACAGCTATATCCCTTTGAATATCTAGGTTCAGTTTCCATCTTTCAGTAGCGGTGGTCTCACGGAAACTTAGCCAGTTCTTTGTTGATTATCATGGACGGTTTTGAAACATTAAAATTCTCTTCAACATCAAGTAGATGACTGCAGTGACACTGTAGAAAACACATTGAGTGTTTCCATTCTCGTTAATTATTCCCTATTAACAAATATCTTGATGTCAAGTTAAGCGAAAGTATTTTGTTTGATTTCCTGTTGAAATATACCATAGAGCTGATCCTCTGGAGGTATAATGGAGTATACAAAAGTGCACTTGTTAAATAAATGACGAACAACAAATTATCACATCTATTTTTTTCATACGTAGCTGGCTAAACTTTTGTAAAAGTTGACAATTACTTGCTCCGTTTCACCCTTTTATCTTTTTCTACAAACTATGACAATATCATATCATTGTTTAATTTTATCTTACAGTTCTTGAATGAATTACAATCACTATTGCGCAATAACTGTTATTCAAACGGTATGAAGGCAAGTGATCATCAACCAACTGCAATGCAAATTTTAAGTCATGAGAAGAATAGTTCATTGTATACATGCTTGGGCAGTTCAAAATCATCATTATTGAAAATTAATCCAAACAATCAATTAACAACTCCTTTACTTGGTATGCGTAATTCAGTTGATAAGTTATTGTGTCCAGAAGTGATTAAGAAAAATTCAGTGGATGCTAGTAAACCAAAACATTCACAAAAATCATTTTATCATTCATTAGCAGAGACATCTATGAGTCGAATTTCAAAGGATTTCATAAATAATAACAATACTGTTAATACTACTACCACTACTACTGTATTCTCTCCTAATTTTTTACATTCACTTCATTGTTCAGTAAAAAATCCTAATATTCAAAATTCAACGTTAAATTCTTTATTGTTGGTATGTAGTCAACCATGTACAACAATGTCAATTGATTCAGAATTATCGACGTTAACTTCATCGACATGTAGTACTCACAAACAGCAACAATATCCATCAGTTGAAACATCCGTATCGCATCCTTCAAGTCCTTTATTCAAATATCGACATCCAATGGGTATATCACTTTTTTACTGTCCGTATAATCATTTTTATAAGAAATGTTTAGAAAGTAGAAAAACATTATTACATATGGTAGTAGTGGTAATCTCAGTAGTATAAGTGTTGTTAGTAGCTACGTCGTTAATAATAATAGTAACCTTAGTACACCATGGGCTAAATAAGGATTTTATAGGATACTGCTCAGTGATTATTTAGTGCATAAAAATTGTATATACAGTTTCACCCTTATATCAATGTAATCATGTATTTGTGTGCTGTCATTATTATTATTATATTTTTTCATCTGGCACAATTTTATGTGATTGAATGGGATGCTCTATCCTACTGAGATGTTGAAAGTCATGATGAAGCCAATATATCATTCATATCAACTACGGAACAAATGATCTTATTTATTTCATTTAAACACAAATATTGGTACAAAGGGGGAACCAGATATATATGCGCCGCACAAATCTCATTTGATTTGTGTGAGGGCTGTAATACTACTCAGGTGTCCAAACTGAAGCAGGTGGTTTTCTTAGGGGGCCACACCCCGAGCCTTTGACCTATAGGTCTGACCCACAAAGTAGTGGAGCATCGTAAGAAGATGTAGTCCAATGGTAGCCGGTGACCAACGATTGATTCATACGCCATTTGTTCCCTTAGGATACTGGAGCCCATGTGCACCATTGGTTTGGAATCAGGGTTTCCCAACTCCCCTAGGTGGACTTCCCATATCCACCAACTCTGTTAAGGCACCGGACATTCGCTTTTCGTCCTCTCAATTCGGGATACAACACCCCCGCCATGAGAAGGCAGTGAGTAGGACTTCCGTGGCAGTGGTTATTTGTACGTGGCCATGTGAGAGCGTTTCGGGAGGGAGAGCTAACTCTCCCCACTCTCGGCCGTACCAGGGCATTCGGGGGCAAACAAAAGACTAAGAAAATGACTTATATTTAAACTTTGCAGAGATGTTATTTTGACTTTTTCCAATAAGTCATTCGGTTGACTTAGTTCAGTTCAATCAAGTTTTTTTAGGCTGATTAAGTAATTTATCACTCCCGAATACCAAGTTGACATCAATCGGTGACCATCGTAATCTCTGTAAAGAATTTATTTACTTATATATTAATTTATGTGTTTACTTCGTTATTACACCCTTTATTTTAGATGATCACAAATTTTCGACTACATCTCCTCATTCATCATTATTATCATCAATTCATATTACGCCAGAAAAATGTTTTCACACCACTATTATTACTTCTACCACTCCTATTACTACTATTATTACCACTAATTCGAAAATAAGTGAACAAACTAATACACATCAGTCTCATTTACCTTTTACAATCACTTCAATTAGTCCTACTCAAATAAATACCCCTAATGTTAATCAGATTTCTATGTTTAATGATAATAATAATAGTAATGATAATAATCTCGTTCAAAGTTATTGCGACCTACAATTTATGGACATTGATAATTATCAATGTAAAAACTCATCAAACTGTAAACAAACTGTGTCGAATGGTACTGATAATTGTACTACGTTTAACACATTTTCATCCATACCAACACTTAATTCTAATAAACATAGTAATACTACTTCTACTACTACTACTACTACTACTAATGATACTAACAAGAGTAGTAGTATTAATAGTTCACTTATTCAGCATAGAACTTCAAATGGTTTGTTTGTATGCATGGTATGTTCTCGTCAGTTTACTCGTTCCGATATGCTTGTAAGACATGCTCATGTGCATACAGGTCATAAACCATTTGAATGTACAATATGTGGTCAAGCATTTAGTCGATCTGATCATTTATCTACACATCAACGAACACATACTGGTCAAAGACCGTATCAATGTTCATTATGTTATTATTCTGCATCTCGACGTGATATGATTACCAGACACTTAAGAGTACATCAAAGAAAAGTAAGTTTTTACCATAATTTCTTCGAAAATTTCATATTTTATTCAATTTTTTCAGATGTATGATACATTTCAAGAATTAGATTCAAATGATCGTACCAGGCAAATAATTTCCACGTTGATTATTCTACCAACTATCATAGTCTGTTTTACTCAATTCTACTTTCTTTTGAAATTCTTCATATTCTTATTCTTATCTTTATCATTGAAGCAATGTCAGGAATCATTCGGTTTGATATCGCGTGTTCGAGCTCAGTGACAATAACTCTATTGATGTCATCATTTAGAAACAGCAGCCTCGGTGGCTTGGACATGTTTTCCGAATTTCATTCAAACGTCTTCCACATTGTTTACTAATTACCAATACTAGGACTGAATCGGAAAAAAGCAGAGTGGTATTCGGTTAATTGCTTGAGACAGTGATGGAAAAGAAATTTATGTAGGACTGAAATCTCTCGATTATCCGATCTAATCTTATGACTGGCGCGCTTTAATAATGTTAGGAAACAAAGTAGCAGTTTCTTTCATTTAGCTATCATTTTGCATAGCTTTTTATACAGAAAAAGGAAATTTATATTCATGACGATTACCAACTTTCCTTCATCTTGAGGTGTATTTGGTAACATTATGCCGTTCATTAAATTTTGTCAAGATAGTTTTGATAAACTCTGGCACATATTCTACACAATCATTTTATAGCAGCATGTTTTGTGGGAAGTTCAGTCTTTGTATAGGGATGCTATGCCTGCTTGTAAATTTCAAGAACATTTCCCTCCCAGTGTTCAATATATGTGCAATATCTGGCGTTTTTTCCGTTCATTAAGTGGGTGAATGCTTGGTACAAGAACATAGTTTTTAGTGGACATTTCATTGCAAGCCTTAACTTTGATTGCATCTTTCATATGACAAGTCGAGATGCGACACAGTGGCGAGTCCACGAAAAACATGCATAAATAACTTTAGATGATTAAAATGAGTTCCACAGTGAAAACCACACTCTCATATGGAGGATTGACACATTAAATGAACGGAAAAATGCTAGATATCACACTTACTAAGCATTAAAAAAAGGTGGTTATCATCACATTATATATATATATATATATATATATATATATATATATATATACTCTAAAACACATAGTTGTAGTGTAGCTGAAGTCAAATTTTTTTAAAACAAGTTAGCACAGTCAGTGCGAGTACATAAACCAGTGGAGTGTACTAGCGGAACTGTGAAGCAAAAAATCTGTGCATATAGAACAGTAAGGAATGAGCACAAAAGTGGCGCATGTTTGTGCTTGGCAGATGAATAAAAGCTACCCACTCTGAAATTAGACTGTATGTAAGTGGTGTGCATTTGCTCAAATATAATCGGCAAATTCATTCTTAACAATATATATATAAACTCATTTATGTTACTTCTTTTAACTAAGTAGGAAATATAGCCTATTTTTTCTTTCTAGGGCCAAATAGTTTCAACCAATGAAAGTGGTGGAGCTTTGAAATTACATTTTACTATAAACTTTTCACAGTCTTCTAAGTATTCTCTGAAACATAAAGGAGACAGAAATACTAGTTCTCTAGTGAATGTAACAGATAATCGTTCTTCAGTGATATCACAGTCTTCTCATCTCAATAGTTTTCATTAGAGCATATATATAACCTCACTGGAAAAATCGGAACAATATTTGAATGCATTTTCAATTTAGCACATAAACAATTATCAGCTGAATGACAGTCGAATTTTGCTATGATAAAATCACTCCATACTTTTGTTAAGGTAAGCAACAATTTTTATCATAATTTTAAATTTTGAATTTACCATATATATATATCAGAGCTTATATGTAGTGCATCGTTTGGAGATGGATGTGCTCAAGTTACTATATATTACTTACTTAATTCCGTTACATCTCGTGAAGAAGCATAAGGCACCCACCAGCATACATGTCTGCTTCCAATTCTTGACACATTGCGTTCTTTGACCTTCCTCTTTTCTTTTTCCCTTCATGATTCTAAGCTAAGGCTTGCCTCGTGATGCAGTTTGATGATTTCCTCAATACATGTCCTGTCTACTTCCAGCATTTTTTCCTAATCTCCTCTTCAACTATGTATTATATACAAGAAAGCCCAATTCATTAAACTTTAATTTAGTAGAGAGTAATTCTAAGAAATCGCTATTTCTGAAACTAATCAGAGCTATGACGATAAATATAGGTGTTTTAAACGTGATTCCTCAATTATTTTGAGAACAATGATTTGGATATTTTCATTTATATTTTATAAGCTGAGCCGTCATGTTGTAGATTTGTTTTTATTCATTTGCTCAAACTGAAGCAAGTAGAATGTAGTTAAAACCGGTGGACCAGTGCATTATGATGTCGTGTCTGATAAATTGTAATCATTTGGTTTGTTTTAGAAATATGTTATATTTTACAAGAGAATAATTACGAAATTGATCTGCAAGTGCAACACTATGAAAAGGGAAAAAAATACACTGTATTTAAAAGCACCAAGTTTCAGTTACATTACCTGACGAGCACTAAAAGTGACAATATATTCTTCAAATTAGTATATAGCAAGAAACGGCATTTACCCTAAATGCCCTGGTACGGCTGAGAGTGGGGAGAGTTCGCTCCCCCTCTCGAAACGCTCTCACATGGCCACGTACATAAAAGTTACATGACGAGATGTGAGATTGAATATCTCTATGTATTTTTTATCTGTACACCTTAAAACTTGCTACATTGGTGATCCATAACTATTGAAGTCGTGTACATTTTTGTTTGTCAGTTATTTAAAATGAATTAAGAATATCAGGATAATATGCTTTTGACACGATATTTCAATTTATTAATACACTATAAGGTACTTAAAATGCCCTAATGTTTTTCTTCCTTATTTACTTTTTAGCTTGACTTCCATCACTAGGTCTTCCAAAAAAGTTATTTCTCCTGTGCTTATATTCATATCGATATGTGTTCGGAAGCACAAATACGTGTTTTTTTGTTTATTTTCATATTTGATCACAGCAATAAATACTCACAATTCGCCATTTTAAATCATTCAATGTTTTATTGTGAACAATAATTGACTTTATGATTTAAAATTGTTGTTATGTCGAATAAACAAACAGTATTTCACATAGATTCCAATTTATATTATGCCAGAAAAATTATATGTTCTGTCATAATAATCAGTGAAGTATAAATTATTGAATTGTCTTCATCCGATTCCTTCTCCTACCACCAATGATAATCAGATTCAATAGCACTGAAAAATTCCAAAAAAGATGAACTGTTTTCATTTATGTACGTTATATTTTTTTTCTATAACAAGATTAGTTTGTTCTTTCAATTCTATTCTCCATTTGTATACTGTCACTGTTTTCTTTTCCCGTTTTTTTTTGTTGTGAAGTCCTTTTTCCTTTAAAATAATATTGTTCATCTGTAAAAAGCATTAAAAAAAAAAAGAAAACAATCACTGAATAGATTGTCAAAGAACGAAAACAGATCACAATATCAACTAACGAATTAATGCGTTTATTTATTGATGCATTTTTAGTAATATTACTGTCATCATAAACTTGGTTTCTATGTAAAGTTCTGTTGTTGTTGTTGTTGCTGTTGTCTTTCTCCTTTTCCTATGAAAGTTTATTGTTGTATGTATTCATTCATGTTGTTAGTTTATCTATTAAATTTATTTATTTTGTTCCACAGTTTATTTATTTATTTATTTTTTTTTATGATTATTTTCACAACTGTTCATTATAGACAATTTTCTATGGAGAGTTTCATTTATGCTTAATGAATTGTTTTAATCTTCAATAGTATGGCATTATTTTTTTAATACCATTTACAAGTGATATTCCAACAGGTGACTTCTTTTTAATTTTACTGTATGCTTCAAATGATTATTATACTTCGTGTGTGTGTGTGTGTGTGCGTTTTACAATGTTTTGTTGAGTTCTTTTTTTGTTCTTTTTGTTCCTTCACTTATTGTAATTTAGTCTTAGATTTTAATGTGATTATTATTTTTCTAGTATTTTAACACTTAATGATAATAATAATTTTGGCTTGCATTCTTCAATGGTCTTGAGTGCTGTTTGAGGTATGGCAACTTGGACCGATGCATAAATGTGCCTGGTCCTATGTTTTAGCTGACTGACTAGCATTCTTCAGTAACACATATCTTACAGTAATTTGTCTTCATTCTAAGTTTCCCATCTTCATATTTGAGTTCTCTTTCCATTGAAATCATGGGTTTCATTGATCTTTTCTTTTTTTTTTTTTTTGAAAAAAAAGTGTTTTCTGTGTTTATGTTCTATTTCTAATGTGGATATTTTTTTTTTCAATCCTATTTGATAACATGACCATTTAGAGCATTCCTAATATTTTTCATATATATTTGTTTTATTTTAGTTGTATTTTAATGGATATGTTCAAATGACTACGCTTCACTATGTGTCTTCATCTTTTCATTCATTCACTCTATAGATAAATAATCGTTACAACTACTTCGTATTCACGATCACTTCTTTTGTTTTTTTGGAAAGAAAGAAGATAAAAACATTTCGATGCATATCATCATCTAGTTGTTCCATCTGCTTGTATGTCTTAATTCCTGCTGTTCTTCTCTATTTTGGTTTTTATTTTTGTTTAAATTCTTTGTATTCGCCATTAGATTGAATAAATCTAAATGTTGATTAAAATTCTGTTAATTGTTTACTATTTTATGGATAAGTGAGGTACACAAAGACATGGAATCATTACCAATCGTACTCACTAGTAGTAATTTTACAGATGTTTATGACTAGTTATATGATTATAAGTAGTTAAGTTAATTCTTCGAAATTATTCAGAACTCTTCTATAAAATGATAACCATTTACAGCGAATCAGTAACTTGTTGAAATATTTCAATATTAAAAAAATATGTAGTATATATTTTCAATTAGATCTTTAGAAGCAGTCACGATAACAATAAAGATATATAAATTCAACTTAGTATTGCGTATTGCCTTGATATAACCTAAATTCACAAGAGATTAGTCTTTGAATATATTCAAATCGAACTAGTTCATACCATCACAATTAAAGATTCAGCTAGGCCCAATACATTCTGAGTAAGTTCAGATGAATAGTTACATAGTATTTCGGTATGATCCAGTCCAATCATAAATGACAGTTACATTTTTCTATTTGTAAACTGGTGTCAATTTGTGCATTATTATTTTTCTACTATATCAAGTCTAAATAATGTTGACCTACAAAGTAAATTTACATTTTATTAGTGTTGGTAATCTATTTATTTTACACTTCACCTAATAGTTTCCGAAAAAGTGAAATTCATTGGCGATGCTATTTAGTATTTCTGGGATAAGATCAACTGATGATCAGTGTAATTGTTCTTTATAGCATCATGAAAACAAATGTTCGTGGTTGGTATCAAAGTAGTAATAATGCCTAGATGATTTCGTTGTGGATGTTCGACAATGCTGCTATGCTTAACTAAAAAAGGTGAACAAATTTGGATGAAGTCATTTTACTCATGACGATAAATGTATACAGTGAATACATTTAAAATAAATGACTTTTTGATTGTATTAAGTAGTGTCCAATAATAAGCATTTTCTGACCGGTTGTTGATCAAATAAAATTTGTATATTAAAGTAATATAACCATGTCACAAAAAGTTCAGTTAAACCTTTTTCACCATCAAAGGGTTTGTCTGTTATATAGATTCCATCCAGGATGTTTGGATCATAATTATTTCATTAATTGGTAGAAAGTTAGTGTTCGGGAAAGCGTACTTCTTTTTAAACCACTTCTACATATTGTTCTCTCCCAAAGTAGGTTTTAGCTAACAGTATCCGGCCAACGGATCTGGATTATCTTGCTTAGATAATTGTTTATAAATACCTGTACATTTTTGGTGATGGTTGTGGTAGTTCTCCAAGTTTCCACTCCATACAATAGAAATGTCTTGGCATTCATATTGAAAATCTTGACTTTGGTGTTGGTTAAAAATTGTCCCAGATGTTTTTATTTGTCGGAATGCTGCCGTTGTTCTCCGAATCCGTGCATTCACATCTGTATCAAATCCTCCTGGTTTTTCGACGATTCTATCTAGAGCTTGTCCATCAAGTGTTGTATTTCACGACCCTGCTTTTTACCTTGTGTATGTTGTGGTCTACTGCTGTTTCACTGGCTGTCTCCACCTGCATTTATTGGTATGTATAGGATAGAAGGGCTAGGTCATCTGCGGAGTCCAGATCGTCTAGTTGCATCCGAGCTGTCCATTGTATTCCGTGCTACCCCCTCAGATAAGGAGGTCTTCATAATCCTATAGACCGGCAGAACAAGGAGAAGGGGCAGTGATAAACAGCCTTGTCTGATGTCAGTTTTATGTTGAAATGTATTTGTCAGCTGTTCTTCATTCACGACTTCGCAGTGTAGTTCGTCATATAAATTGCGGATGGTGTTGATCATTTCATGTACACTACAGTGATGGAGAATTTTCCATAAAGTCCTCCTATTCGCACTGTCAAACGTCTCATACTCAATAAAGTTGACGTATAGTGACGAGTTCCATTCAATTGATTGTTCAACGATGATCCATAGTGTCGCGATTCGGTCTGTGCACGATCGATCCTTATGGGATCCGGTCTGTTGATCTAGAAGCTGGAAATCTACTGAATCTATCATCCGGTTCAGTAACACTCTTTTGAAAACATTTCCTGGTACCGATAGTAGTATGATGCCTCTATAGTTTCCACATTTGCTCAGATCTCCTTTCTTTGGTATCTTGATGAGCTGTCCTTCTTCCTTGCGGTCCATCAGTGGCACTTGTTCTCCCTCCCAAATTTTTTCCTGAATAGAATATGGAACATGTTTGCAGTTACTTCTATGTGTAACTTTAGTTCTTCAGCTGGAATATTGTCCAGTCGGCTTGTAACTCTTTTGGGGTTATTGCCAGTTCCATGGCCGGGTAAAGGAGATCGGTTAGACATGGGGTCAGCAACGTCATCCCGTGGGAAACAACCTTACTAAAAAGTGCAAACCAGAAAATGTGATTTGGGTCTAGTACTTGCCAATCAACCATGCCTTTTTGACTCGTAGCACATGTTTCACAGCTATAGATCAGTACAGAATGAATGAACTTACACTATCACTACAATTTAGGATTTATAATATCATTTTAACTTTCTTATATCAACGGTTCACCATGCTCTAATATTTTAGAATTCTTTCTCTTTCATTATGGCTTAATAACCTCAATATCTTCTATATATTTAGTAATCAATATAAACTTGATTCTCTCCAAAGAAATGGTTAACACTGATTAATATCCAATATAATGTCTTCTTTAAATATTAGAAAATAAAATGTTGTTTTAAACAAGGTACCTCTCAAAGACATTATCATTTGTTTTAAAGAACAATGGCTTCAGGGTCAAAATAACATAATGATTATTTGTTTGAATTGGCGTCAATATGAATAATTCTAATAATAAAACATAAAATGTTAGATAGTGAATTATATTTTGTATTGAATACTCAAATATGAATGAGAAAATGAAAAAAACAACAACATAATCTTAAGTGATACCTACAGAGTCTGATCTTCGTTTAGCCTTGTGTTTGACTCAAAGTGAGCTCATTATTTGCGACTATTAATTGTAGTTCTATGTATCTTTTTGGATAATTTCTCAAAATAAGTTCTTGGTAAATATCAAAATTGTTGTACATTTAGATTATCACTCTATCAAGTCTGAAGTGTAATTTTTTAGATGTTTCCTGCAGTTTATGCTCTTCATAAATATATAGTGTATATAAAATGTTTAAATTAACACTGATTACTTGATATTTTTTAATATCGAAGCCATAGTTACTTAAGTTGAGCTAAAACTGACAAACGATATTATCATAGTTGAAAGCATGAGTCAATTGAAGCTAGACCACCATGGGAAACCTGGAAGCACTGGACGGCCGTTCCGTCCTATCGTGGGACTCCTCAGCAGTGCGCACCCACGATCGCGCCTCGCGAGATTCCAACCCAGGACCTATCAGTCTCGCGCTTGAACGCTTAACCTCTAGAACATTGAGCCGGCATCCAACGGTGTTAATGCCTAACTTCAACCAATCCACGAAGTTGAGCAACCGTTCACCAATTGTCTTCAGTGTGTTGATATCTCACAACAGACCCGGTTGAACTCCACTGGTCACTGCTTCTCACAAGAACACCGTCGGATGCTGGCTCAGTGGTCTATCGGTTAAGTGCCCTGGCGCGAGACGGGTAGGTCTTGGGTTCGAATCCCGCGAGGCGAGATCATGGATGCGCCCTGCTGAGGAGTCCCACAATAGGGCGAAACGGCCGTCCAGTGCTTCCAGGTTTCCCTTGGTGGTCTAGCTTCAATCGACTCATGATTTCAACTATGAAAATAATGAAATCTCCACAAAACCCCTTCCAAATGATATTGTCTCTCTGTTTCTCATAAATATTTCAGAACATACGTTTCAAAGTCAGTATTTGATTGAGCCCATTAATTTATGTTTGTTAAAATGTTTTTGATTGAATAAAAAATCTGCAACCAGATGAAAGAAATGTCATTTTAAAAATTGATATTTAGGTTTGCTGTAGATACAGCATTAAACAGGTCAGTAATGGTACTAGAGATGTGGATCTAATAAATGGACGTAATATTTGTCATCATCAAAAAGATGCAGGCTAAAAGTTTGATTAACAGCATTTGAGACAACATAGAATTCGTTACAAAAATGGAAAAAGAAATTAATGCTATTTCCAGATCCGTTAGTTATCAGAATCATTATATGTAAGCTGGAGGAGACTGAAGTATATTGGTAGCCAACCTATACTCATCATAGGTTCGATGTATAATATCATCTGTGTAAATTTAGAGAAGCTTAAACTCTCAGAACTACCCTCTATGAAATTAATGTACATATTTTATTATCAAAATTTTGAATACTTGGATTACTGTATGCCCGCTTACAGCTAGACACAACCTCCGATATAACAACTATAAGCAGGAGAACGTGGGAGAAAATTGGGAGACTGAGAATATATTCAACTCATCAATTAGCACATAGTGCATCCGGGGGAATTCTAAACATTTCTGGTGAAATGCTTTGTGAAATCACAGTCAAAGAGTCTACGGAGAAGGGAGTAATATTTCTGACAGAACGTCCATCACTCGACCTATTGGGACTTGATTGGATAGAAAGGTTGAAATTAACAAACCGTCCCATAAACTCGATCTGTAACAACGTCAGTATGTCGGAAGTTGATGATCCAACATTGTTTTGTAGGGGAGGATAAAGTCACAAAATTCAGTCTGGATACCAACCCCGAATCTTCAAGAAAAAAAAGGGGTATTGGGATGATCCTGAAAATTTCTCACAATAGGCATGACAAGCTCAGGAAACATTAAGAAGCATTTTACCCAATCAGCGTTCGATTAGAAGTTTTGCTAGAAGTATCGCGAAAATGAAAAGTCACTTGTGGAGGTTCTGATTGTCTGATTACTACACTGCTGCTATGTTTAGTAGTATTCTAGAATTTTCAGGAAAACCCGAGGACTTCTAAAATACTATAAAAATCCTATATTTTCTGTATATAAATGAACCTTTGGAGTGAAGTGCTTCCCGCATATTTTGTGCCTTTTCTCTCGTGTTCAAGTCGCTGTGTAGTTCTAGCTTGGGGGTTACGATACTAGCTTAGGATCCGAGTATAGCCTTCAATCAGCAAGACATATCACTGTATTTTTATATTTTCCATATTATTATTTTCCTGTTAACACAGAAACTGTTGTTGAATTATTATTCATTAACTATAGGCCTTTTACCTCCACGTGAGTAGCAAACCGATGACAGAAATCTTTTGCTTCTTGAAGATATAATAATCTACCAGTCGTTTTTCTATACGATTTTCTCCATATATTTTTTTGTAAGCTTTTGTTTTATCCAAGGCACCTATTCAACGTACATTTATCTTATTAACTATAAAGCATAACCATTGTGTTCTACTTTTTGTTGTTGCAAAACTATGATGTCTTCTCTTTTAAAAAATCCCTTGTGTTGACTTTATAGTTTACAGCAAAACTTATTTATTATTTTTATTTAAACACATAAATATTGGTACAAAGGGGAACCAGATATATATGCGCCACACAAATCTCATTTGATTTGTGTGAGGGCTGTGGTACTGACCGGTTGCCCAAAATGAAGCAGATGGTTTTCTTAGGGGACGATACCCGGAGCCTTTGACCTGAAGATCTGATCCACAAGGCAGTGGAGCATCGTGAGGAGATGTTGTCCCATGGTAACCGGTGAGCAAAACTAAACAGAACTAATTATATTTGTTCATATTTCATTGTTTGTTTTACTGTATAAATATGTTCAGTTGTCTAATATGTTCGTTGAGAACTTTATCGGAAAAAAACTGTGTTATTCTGTGAACATCTACACATTAAATGAATTACGAACAAAGCAAGTCATTTTATCAAATAACTAAATATGGCCTAAATAACACATATATATATCCATTCAGAAACTAAGTTAACGATCTCTACTTTTTTTAGAAAACTACCAAGGGTCTATAAGAAACAGACAGTATCATTCACATTTTGATTAAGTTTATCTTTACCTGGAATTAATCTAAAATTCATTACAAAACTTGAATTTATTTGAAAAAGAAGACCAATCATTGAAACTGTTCTAACTTGTGTCCTGCTAATATCTCACGCGATACAATGGTCACTTAGAATCGCCAACTTATTGACCAAACCAACGACGCATAAGCCAGTACGAGCAGCTTAACGTTCTTATATGTCTTTGAGATAGCAGCTTTTTGCGTAACTTAGTAGATTCAGTCCAGAACATACATATCAGCCTACGCTATATCGAATAATCTATTTTAAACATACTTGATTTATATACAAGAAAAATCAGACCACATCACACCATAAAGTAGTGAGTAACATTTCTATAGGAACAAGCTAAAAGTGTCTGTGATTGTGAGGAAGTGTTACTAATAGATTGAGAATAATTTGAAAATAGTAACCAATAGGTCAAATAAAAGCTTATAATGAAAGAAATATGAATAAAAACATATAATATAGTTACTTAATAGTCATACAATAAGAATATTCTTATAATATTAGTCCATAAGTAATTCCATCTTTCATTTATTCTCGTCCAGATATACAGAAGTCAATGTCTCCAAAAATAAAATTACTCAGTTTTGCATTAGTAAACTTTCCAGTACTGTTTTATGTACTAATTCATATTCATTATTAATCCATTACAAACTAAAAACATTAAAATCTAGTAATTTCTAATGGTTGAGATCATGAGTCGATTGAAGCTTGACCACCGTGAAAAAATCTGGAAGCACTGGACGGCCGTTTCATCCTATTGTCGGACGCCTGATCAGTGCGCATCCACGATCGCGCCTCGCTGGTTTCGAACCTAGAACCCATAGATCTCGCGCGAACGCCTAACCTCTAAACCACTGAGTTGGCCGGCATCCAACGGTGTTAATGCCTAACCTCTTCTGATATAAATCAACATATGCTCACTAGTGACTGGCTTCAAGAGGTACTTCCTGGACTTCTAGTGAGAAGCAGTGACCAGTGTAATACAACCGGGAATGTTGTGAGATAATAACTCACTGAAGACATCGCTCGATCTCGTGAACCGGTTGAAGTTAGGCATTAATACCGTGGTCTAGAGGTTAAGCGTTCGCGCGAGATCGATGGGTTCTAGGTTCGAATCTCGCGAGGCGTGATCGTGGATGCGCACTGCTCAGGAGTCCCACAATAGGATGAAACGGCCGTCCAGTGCTCCCAGGTTTTCCTTGGTGGTCTAGCTCTTTAATCGATGATGATGACCAGGTACATGAAAGATTCCACCTCTTTCAGAGCTAATCCATCAAGTGTGATCAGATTGATATTCTCCATTTTATATATGAGGATCTTGTTTCTACCGTTGGGTATATTGAAGTTTACTGATGCTGAGGCTTCTGCTACACTGTTTATCCTGACTTGTATTTCTTGGTGTTCATAGGATAACAATAATTAGAACATTGAAAAACTGTTTAGAAATAGGTTAAGTAGTAACAATAAAATCAGTTACAAATCATTAGGAATATTCCTTCTATTTCTAATTTATTCTTATATTATTTACAGCCAAAAATCATTCGAAACTCATAAATTTTTTTTCTAATTAATAAATTCACTATTCAGAAAGGGTTTTGTAGAGATTTAGTATTTTCATAATTGAAAGCTTGAGTCAATTGAAGCTAGACCACCAAGGAAAACCTGGAAGCACTAGTCGGCCGTTTCATCCTATTGTGGGACTCCTCAGCAGTGCTCATCCGCGATCCTGCCTCACGAGATTCGAACCCAGGATCTACCCGTCTCGCGCCAAAGCACTAAACCGATAGACCACTGAGCTGGCAGGCATCCGATGGTGTTTATGTCTAACTCCAACCAATCCACGAGGAGTCCCACGATAGGACGAAACGGCAATCCAGTGCTTCCAGGTTTTCCTTGGTGGTCTAGCTTCAATTGACTCACTCTTTTAACTATGAAAATTCACTATTATTATTCTATAAATTTTGATTAATCTAAATAAAACATACAGGTTATAAATAAATGAAAAAATATTTTAAAAAATCTCGATAAAAGTAACCATTCAACTTTTTAACATTTTTTTTAACATCAAGATACCACCTATTTAAAGTCGATACACGTTACAACATGTATAAGTGATGAACTAAGTTATCCATAACCTCTTCTTTTTTTAAAAAAAATAAAAAAATAAACATAATGGAATACATTCCGTATTAGTTAGTTACTGAGAGAAAAAAAAAGTGTAATCATGCTCTTTTAAGTTAAGAAAGAATGTTTAACTTTTATAAATCCGGAACTAATTATAAGCATTTTTGCGATGGTTTTTTTCTTTCAATGATTGGTATAGTGATGAGTTTATTAAAATAAGGTGACTTACTCTTATAGAATAATCAAGGCTTCTTTTAATTTAAAGACAATGAGATTAAAAACTTTTGTGGAATGTTGTTGTGATAAATGAAAAAAAGTCTTCTTAAACATTCATAGTTGGTATTGCCAATTAAATCTTATTAGATTTTAATTCTTGGTTACTCTAAATTCTACAATGGTGTTAGATATTTGTATAACTTTTTTAAAAAAGAACAACTATTTATGATTCACTACAATTAACGCAAAGTATCCTGAAAACGGAGATAAATCTTCTCATTTGGAGCATCTAATATTATACAGAGAAACTGGTTTCTATCATTATCAGTTTGAAGTTATAAGGATTGTTGAATTATACCGAGGTGATTAACCGATTTATGTTAGATATTAAAAACTTGAAAGCACTGGATGGCCGTTTCGTCTTAGAACGAGACTTCTCACCTGTTACCTCACAACTGGAAATAAAACCATGGACCTTCGATCTCGAGCATGAACGCATAACTTCTGGGCTACTGAGCTAAGTCCAATAGCTGACAATCCTGAATTTAATTAATCCGCGATATTGAGTGACCATCTTTCATCGTCGTTGTGAGTAACTTCCTCATACTCGACATAGACATACTTCACTGACCATGAATTGTCACTAGGACTCAGGAAATTGTTTCTCAATACCGGTTGTGACGAGTGGATGCTCATTGCTAAGCAGTGCCATACTAGGTGTGAAACGACCGTCTTGTGCTCCTAGGCAGACAACGAAAGTCTAACTTAGATCGGTTCGTGATCTTAATATGGTCTAAATAACGTTTCAAAATTTATGAATATTCAGACAATAATAGAACAAATATGTTGAACTGTTTAAGTAGGGAAGTCGTCCGAATAATTATGAAAACGCGTAATTTTAGTTGATTACAAGTGTTACCTTTCGGGACCCTTAATCACTTTTCAATTGCAAATTAGTGGTAAGTCAGAATGAAGGTATACATTTATAGTGTATCCATCTAACTGCCACTAATTAACAGTACATTAATAGAAGTTAGTAAGTAACTAACACAATAAAAAATTCACCGATCCACCGCTAAAGAGTGATATATACTTTTGTAAATATCTGCTCCTAACTAGTCCATTTAGCTGAATTTGTGTACACATTTTACGATGTACAAATCTTTTTTTGTAACTCATTTGCCATCTTTTCCATTTGTAGCTGATGTATCCTTCATTCACCAAGAAACGTTCATTATGGAGCAATAATTCATGAAAAAGATTATTCTCAACGATTTATGACTATCTTTTTTAAATATACTAGGGGATAACCTCAGTAAATATTAACTCCTTTCGTTCTATCACATTTAACCTGTCTTTTGATTGGTCTCTCTTTACCTCTTACGAATAATATAAGCTTTCAGGAGATTTGGTTATTGTCAATTAGCCCTTTAAAATGTTACTCTTTGGAATTCCCTCTCATGCTGGCTATTTTGCATTATATTTGTTTTAGTTGATCATCAGTCTTTGTTATAGTATGTAGTTTATTTTGCTCTACTTGAGCTCAGTAAATATGGTTATAGGCAGCACCATCATTGATGATTGTTAATTTATTACTATAGATGTATTGATCTGACATATGGAACTTACTTTTTGACATTTGAAATACAACTGTACTACTTGAGGTATACTTATTTGAATTCCTTTGAAAATATGTCAATATTTACATTTTAAATATCAGTTCACTACTTTGATTGGTCTAGATCTCATTGAACATGCTAAGTAATATAAATAAACTATGGTATATGCTATTTGCTCTTTTCCAAAACTATTTTCGTATACAAATGTCGATTATAAATGATCTTTTGTTGTTGTTGTTGTTAAAGAAACTAATATAAGTTATTCGATTGAAATTAAGTAGTGCATAAACTAAAGCTAATATAAGTATAATAAATGTACATGAATAATTGTAATCAATGTAAAGAAACCATGTCAACTAACTTCTTTCATTCATAATTTCTGACATTAAGAACTTAAACAAAAAAAAAATATACTAATGAACATTAAAGAGTTTAATGCCATATCATGAACTAGCTAACTGCTTTACATGAGAAAATATTGTAGGTTGATTAGGAGACAGATACAGAAAAAAATCTGAAGACTTATACCAGAGCTCATTGTTAACGATCGTATACTTCTAGCTTGTTTGTGTGCACCGAGAATGATTGAGACTACTCCATACACTTCCTCTAATTGTTTAACTCGGTTATGGATTATGGCCCTGTAAATATCACGTGACAAAGTTGCCAATCAGAACACCGACTCATATAACCTTGTCCTTGTGCAAGACCAATGATGCATTAGCCAGCATCAGTAGCCAGGAGTCAACTCTGTATCCTTATTGCGTTTATGTAAAGCAGGCTATCGCCTAACTCAGCTCATTCAGTCCATAGCACAAATATTAGCCTTTGCTATATGAATCGTATATTACAGACATAGGTAGTTCATATACAGGTAGACCAGACTGCATCATAACATAAAATTAAAAATGATAATTATACAAGATCAAGCCAAAAGCGGCTGTCAGTGTGAGAGAACAGTTAATACATTGGGAATGAGTTAAGAATGATAAATCGTATTGCAGTAGCCGATAGATCAAATGAAAGCTTATGATAAAAGGGATATGAATATATATTTAGTCTAGTTTCTTGATAGTCGTCTAATGAAAATATATGTAATGATAGCCTATAAATAATACAAAGCAGTTACCATTTATTAATTCTCAGTTCTGATGTAACACACACTCGATCATTCGAGTTCGATCGGTTGCTGGAAATGTAATTCAAGAACATCTTACATGTTGGTCTCATTTAGTTGCATCTTCAATTGTACTGGTATACGTCGATCAGCCCTACGGAATATTATTGCATCAGTGGATCATATATGCTATTACAATGAAACACATAGTGCTTGTCATCAGTTACCTATAGCCTAGCACAAATATTTATTATCTTTTAATGAGTCTCATTTGTATTATCCTGACGTTATCCAATGTAAATATCGCTCTTTGAATAATTTCTGATTATTTATTATTCTCATAGTTATCAGTATTATGGACAAATAAAATTCAATACATAATTGAGAGTGATTTAGATAAATTACTGATATGATGGAGTAAAAAAGTAACATTACTTAGTTCAATATTTCTTGGATCAATTCATTATGAATTTCAGCCAGCGTAATAGATGTGAATGGTTTGAATAATGTTTTTCTGGTTAGCGTTTTTTTAGCAAGTTGTTTTTCTACGGGATGGGGTCGCTAACCCCATGCCCAACCCTCCTCCTTTACCCGGGCTTGGGACCGGCAGTAGCCCCCGGAGGAGCTACAGCCCTCACATGTATTCCTGAAGGCCAAAGGAGAGGAGGAAGACCAAAGAATACATTACACCGAGAAATGGAGACAGACATGGGAAGAATGAACAAAAACTGGATAGAACTAGAAAGGAAAGCCCAGGACAGAGTGGGTTGGAGAATGCTGGTCGGCGGCCTATGCTCTATTGTGAGTAACAAGCGTGAGTAAGTAAGTAATAGATGTGAATCTTGTTCAATGTGACGTTTTAAGACCAATATTTCTTGCATCAACTCAACATAGAATTTTTTATAATTTTTAGATAAACGGAATATACTTACTGAGAAAATATAATACTTCTCTAAACCAATCTTTGTTATTTCGTTCAATATAACAAGTATGAACTTTCATTCACTGAGAAAGTAGTACTTCTTGTATCAATTCAGATGAACTATATTAAGTTTGTACTTTTCTATAGTAACTTCATATTATCTCTGCCCTATGTGATACGGTGTAAAAATTGGCATGTGAACGATCGTATTTTGGTCTAAAGACATGTTTAGGAATGTATTTTTAGTCAATAAATCTTCATTGAACTAGTCCTTCGGGTTAGGTTAACGGGTCTTTTAGGATCCTTGTAAGATGACATATACATCGAAAAAAGGTAGCCGATGATTCAATCCGAAATATTTATCTGCGGGAGAAATGTGTGAGTACTATACATATATGTAGCGACATTCAACAAGCGTGAATTTATGATATATCACACTAGTCTTCCATCTGAAGACATTTTATTTTTGTTTATTTAAACACAGAAACATCAGTACAAGGAGGCACCAAATAAATATGCGCCACACAAATCGAATGATTTGTGTGGGAGGTGAAATACTGTCCGGGTGCTCGAAACAAAGCCGGGGGTTCTATTAGGGAGCCACAACCCGTTCCTTTGGCAGAGAGGTTTAATCTACAAGGCAGTGGAGCATCGTGAGGAGATGCGGTCCTATGGTAGCCAGTGACCAACAAAACTCTAGGTGGATCCTGTTAACCCGGTTTGATCGCCGGACATTCGCTTTTTTTCTTCTCAATTTCGTAAACAACAGCCCCGCCGCGAGAAAGCAGTGGGTAGGACTTCCCTGGCAATCGCTGTATACGCATGGCCATTTGAGAGCATTTCGAGAGAAAGGGCAGATTCTCCCCACCCTGAGCCGTAGCAGGGCATTTAGAAGCCATCTGAAGACCAAAAGAATAAATAGCCACTTTTCCTTAGTGTAGCCATAAACCTGAGAGCTGATAACAGATAAAAAGCTATATCTGTAAAATGTCCACATAAACAGAGCATTTACCCTGACAAGTGTAAGACAGAAGACTTTGGATAAGGAGCTTTGTTTATTAGGCTATTCAGCTGTTAATAGAAGCTCTAGCAAGAAATGGATAGCCATCAAGGCTAATAAGCCTAAGGAAAGTTCTTAAGGTGTAGTGACCAAAGTTGTCAGGACTAAAAAAGCATGCATTACTGTATGATTTAGACGTGAGTTTGAAGACTTACATCTCTCAGCAGAACCTTTCGTCCAACCAAAAGTATCACAACTGAAAAAGCTGCATGCTTTGGCATTAATCGAAACAGCGAGTAGACATTTGTCATATTCACTGTGTTTATTTATTTAGATGTGTTTTCGTGCAAAGGAACAATCTTAATATGAAATTACGACTGGTCTTATGTACACCTAAATAACACTAATCAGATATTCTTGAGATACCTGTAATAACTAAAGGTCCTTGGCTCTATCCCATATCAAGTCTTGGGTACTTACCGGAGTGCTATATCAAAAAAAACACAATTGACCTGTATACTCCAGTTTTTAGTGTTTTTCCATATGATATTAGCCAGCGATGAAGCTAAACTAGTCCCTGAAAATCATAAAAATAAATCAATATGATTCGTTAATGAGTCTTCTCAGTAACGGAATCTTTTTCAACGAATTCACTTTCAAAGCAATACGATTGAATTATCAGTCCAAAAACAATATATAAGTTTATTAAAACATTACCATGATGAATCATGGTCAGGAAATCGACTACATCATTCAAAGCAAAGAAAAAATAAAGGAATAAATTATGAAAGACAGGGACTATATAGTTATTAGGGTCAGTTGAATAATTACACATGCAAAGTTGAAATGAAAAACACGTAGCACAAATGGTAATCAAAAATTCCAAGTCAATAAAGTAGTCCTCTTTAGTAACAGAATAAAATTAGGAAAAATGGAAACACTTTGCTAAACGGAAAGGGAAGATAAAATAAAATTAGTGCCATAGTAAGGAGATGCATTTAAGAGTTTCTGTACACATAACTCTAGTTTTAATCCGCAAATGTCTGAAGCTGAGATTAGAGGGAAGCTTGCAGTACTATTCAACTGAATTATGTAATTAACGCAGAATGAATAATCGGAGACAGAATCTTTTGATTGTATTATGTATTTTGATTACAGGACGCGACTGATTAGCGATCTTCGTTTCTAATTCTCTCTGGCGAATGTCCTTGAGTGTGACAAAGAGGAGGACTCAGTGTAAGACATACATGACTCACGTCATACGAACTATGGAGAGACGAATGCTCATTGTACTGATCAGTTGTGGTAATTTGTCTTTCACGTAAAGGTAGTATATAAACTTCCGTAGTCCCAGTTTCCACTGCTATGCTGTGAATCTAGAAAAATCAAATGGATTAAATAACTGAATCGAAAATACAAACTTGATATCTGTTCAAGTTGTTTTATTCAAAAACGGCACAACGAAATTAAACCAACTTGTGAACAAGCAAGAAAAAAAGGTAGCACTCGAAAAAAGTATTCAATTAAGAGATGTTAACACAGATGAAAGTGTATCTGTGCCAAGATAATCGATAATAAATATAAAAGCTTAACGATAAGCAGTAATAATCCCTTTCATATTAAGGACCTCCAAATAATAAGCTTATGACCAGAATTAGTAGATGATACATGCATTTACGTCATTTGAGAGCGTGATGTTAAAGCGAGTTATGATTAAACTGATGAGCATTCTGATCATAAAAGTCAAGTCAACTACATTGAGACAGAAATATTCATCTGACATTCTGTTGGATATTACGTTAAAATAATTTCCAACAAATGAAGATGTCTAGAATTATATATATATATATAAGTAGATAGATAGATAATATAAAGATTTGTGAGAAAAAAAGGAATTTGTGTGAAAAACAATAATTAATTTGATAGATAGATACTCAAAACAACTGATCTCTAACTCAGTCAGTTACAACGTAGGACCAGGCATACATATGCATCGATCCAAGCTGCCATACCTCGTTAGCACAACAATATGAACACCGAATTCATAGTAGTTAATTTACTGGTGGTAATATATAAAAGAGAGATTGTATATAAGGATGTAGTACAGGAAGAAAGACAGATATGAAGCAATTTTAATCTCAAGGTTTAAGAGAAGATAAAGAGTGTATTCACCTGCGCCATTGTGATTGATTCTGAACCATGTCGCCTAGAGTCTCCAGCCATTGGTTACGATAGTCACGCGGACCCCAACCAAGTAGTCTGCATCTACCAACATGGCTCAGACTAGAAGTTAGTGACTTCAAGCACTGATGCCACGTTTTGGTTTGGCCGCCCCTAACTATATTGTATGCAAATAATTTGTTAGTATCATATTACATAAACTTACTTACTATCCATTTTCTGTGAGAAGCGACATTGAGAACTTTTTCGATGAATTCACTGAGGTGTTTAGCTTAATATGTATGATACAAATTATTTTAATATGTGGATAGTTTTGAAATTGGAATACATGATCAGTATATTAAGAGTAGCATTGAAGTAGAAAAACACCTTACATAGAAAGTTATGAATAAGAATTAATCCAAATAACACTACATAAGCATATCAACAATAGTCACAACATAGAAGGGAATACTTAGACATTTTTCTGTGAACCTGGTTAGGTAAATCCGCCATTATTTATGAATTATGCAATTAAATATGGCGAAAATTTCAATAATTTTGGAATTTTACCAAAAAGTTTACTCATAACACAAAGCACTAACTTTTCGATGATCGGTGAAATTGGTAAAAGCTTAAGTTGCTACGCTGTCTACAAACAAAACAAGAACACTAGACACAGAGGAAAACAATAGTAAGATTAAAAACAATTATATCTTGAAAATATGCACTTCAAGAAGAGCGTACGTGTTTACCGCATAACTGGTAGTTTTCAGCATTTAGAGAATTAAATTTTGAATTTATTATACTACTCAGACTATCAATAAGCAACTTCATCAATAGATGGTGTTGGTTATATCGCATTTGCTTTCCTATTGGAGCGTTTTTGTTGTGACCTACATTGTCGGCAGTGATTTTATGTGCAACAATACATATTCCAACCATTTCGGTTAGCAAAAATTAAATCCATCAATCGAATCACCCTCTATGCAGAATATTACTACGTGACTGTTCCCTTGGTTGTAGAATGAATGTGATGGACAATATTTGAATGTCATATATCGGGAGAATATAATACCAATTTCAACTTGTCACTAATCATGTTAAGTGAGATTTGTTAAGGACCTCGTTTTAGAATGACTCGGTTTTTATCGAGTTACTATCCTAGGTATAGTATATATGCCAGAGAAGTCGTTTTTCAAAAGGTATCCTGCTTTCGTACAAGTTGATCAGTGATGTTCATCAAGGTTTAAGAGCAAGCATATAGTGGAAACCGAAACCAGTACTCTGGAAAAAAATGGTGATTGTTTACCTGGATAGGTTTCGAATGGCTAATGAGAATGAGATTTACCAAGACGAACTTAAGCCACAAATACAGTAAGCGATTGTCAGTATGGGGTTGTGGAGTTCGTTGGATTTCATTGGAATCACGGACCGAGATCAACGGTCCTCGGTTTGATTTCCAGTTGCGGGCTCCTGAATAGACATTGGTGGGGAGTTCCACACTGAGATAGGGACGTCCGTCCAGTGCTTCCAGTGGTGGCTTAACTTAAATCAGTTCGTGATTTCAATGAGTAAGCAATCACTAACTAATGTGCAAATTTATTTTCCTTGAAGCTCTAACATCCTGATCATGCGGTATCGCTCCATGTGAAAATATGCCTCTTTAGTGTTTAATCATTCTCCATAAGAAGTATTACTTTAAGTGGTACACTAAATTCTCTAGTCCTACGAAGAACAATCTAAATTTTAGATGGAACCTAACCAAAATTAAGATCATAATTAAATTAAACCGACAAGATTAAAATTTACAACTATCTGAAATTTGATTTCAGACTTGACGCTAATTTTTCTGAAACCAAATATCAATCATGTACAACTCGATGTCGCACTAAAGGCGGACTAAATATGATTCTTTCACAACAGCTGAAAATATTCACATTAAACGTTGCTCCAGTCGGTTTGCAAAGTTTAGCAGATTACTAGTTGGAATTTTGATACTAACTCAAATAACTGATGTTCCGAATCACAAACGTAGACGGACAAATTGGAAGGGCGAAATCTCCACAGTAAATTTTAGAAGGCATTGCCGATGAAGAAATAAATTGATAATATACCATAAATAGTGTTATGCATAGGATATTACGAGTAGCTTAAAGTCCACTGAAGAATGATAAATTCGGTGTTCCATCAAGATGCACATATAACAGGTTCTATCTTAGAAATTTATTACTTACTATATACAAGAAGCGGTGCCTGACTGGTCTGTTAGTATGCATGTTCAACACAAACTAAAAGTTTGAAATGTTAATCCTGAATCTTTATGGAGTACGAATAAGAAAGTGATTATCATGTTTTAAGAAACTTGATGTTGACCCACTTGGATCGATAAAAATTCATAGGACTAACAAATTTGCCACAACTCATACAAGTATACTGTCACACTAAAATGGATATTAATTCAACAACTGGAAAGTTGTGTGAAAACGAACGTACTTTTACGTCAAAGATTTCAAGTAATTAAATATTATTTCTAGAACTACAATTCATATAATGATAGATTATATGATTCACCCCTACTTTGATTATGTGAATCAATGATCAACTAGAATGCCAAGTAGGAAACAAGATATTATATAAAAGTACTCTCCTATATTATCTGTTCAGAAATATTGACAGGAGATTAATCCAAAGCATATCCCGAAATTCATTATAAGTTAGCAATGACTCGTTTGTAACATATCTTGCTGTAACACAAATATCTTTAGATAGTGTACATATGAAAATCCCCACTATTAGTCGTACAAATCTCGAATGAGTAATAAAAACATCTTCATGACTTTAACAGTTTTTAGAAATCTACTTCCTATAAGATCAAACCTTTAATAAATGCTTAGCATTCATGCGTTATAAATCACTCATTATTCTATGATTTTAATTAAATATAGAACCATAGATCTATTTATGTTCTTGTACTAAACTAGGTTGAACTTCGGTTGAACACCGTTTACACAAAATACCAAAAAGGATGATATGCATTACATAATGCTGTAGTTTGAAATTTCAATAAATTTGAAAGGTTGTAAAGAATTCGACTGCGTAAAAATATATTTGCTGACTCGTGAAAAATAGAAAACTTTTATCACAGTAGTTAAATTTTTAAAAGAGTAGTCGAATGGACGTGCTGAATATTACTGATATTTGTGTAAGACGTTTTTAACTGTGTTGACAATTTATCATCATACGCAAATGTGTTGAAAAATACAACTAAGTTTTCAATTACTAGTATGTTGATTTTCCCAATATATCTTCGGTATAATTAAACTACACTGACGGGCTTGAAATATATCAAATAAAAACGAAGATAACGGTTGTTAAGTTTGTACGCGATTTTTAAAACGGAATTGTGGGTAGCCTGTTACCTGAAAAAATGGTTTTGAGCAGGTCTTGCGTTTTGACTAACTCGGTCGGTGGTACGATTGAAGATTACCTACAGAACTCTGGACCATTGAGAAAAAGCATCCTATATAGCTGTGGTCACAAAATGATATGGGGAGAAGTTAGAGTCCGGGAGGGAAGGGGAAATTTTTGGAGGTATTAAAATCAGAAGTATTAAGTTTAAGACAAGAGAGTTAGGGCGCTAGCATTCGAAAACCCATTTTTTACAATTATACTATTTTTACATATTATGCAACTCATTTACAAAAGCTACATCCTGACTGAACAATATTCTGTCGGTTGATCCCAAGGTCTTTTCAAGAACCGTTCAAGACCGTCAGTATAGTATAGTTTTACCGAATCTACTTTTCAACATATAATTATCCGTATTGAGTAATTAAAAACCTATATAATCAAAATTTATAATTTTTAACTCATTATTCTGGTTGGGATAACTTGTTCAATGAGTGAGCACGTCCAATTAACCTTACATTACTTGACAATCTATTTATATCAGGCTAGTTAAGTGTTCAAATTAATACTTGATGCTCAAAGTTTTGCCCCTAATGTGTGACTTGAATGTGTCAGACACATATACATACCATGAATACCTACTGACAAAGAATACATCAAACATTATTAAACGAAACATAATTAAACATTACTCAGAAACTACTGTAATCTCCCAGTAGTATTAAAACAAAACACAATAAACATCTAAGCATCCTAATATAACATTTACAGTAGATTTATTCATAGAAAAGACAGAGGGAGATCAAATAATAATGCATATATTTGACAAAAAAAGAGGCAAACAATAACACGATAGAACTGAAAACATAACAGAAAAAGAAAGAGAAGACCAAGTAAATCATAGACTATAATTAACTAGGTATATAATAATGAATTAGAATACACAAAAATTAATGAACAATATTTGATGAGACCAGGAGGATACAAAAAGACACAGAAAACAAAACCTGAATACTACAATTACATTTATGTTTTGATGAAACAATGGTTTTATGAATATCCTGTATATGATGCCGTGCTGACTGATGATTAATGATGGCATGTTCAGTTTTGTGCAGTGATGATAATGATGATGATGATGATCAATTGAGATATATAGGATCGATAATATAATGATCTCTAAGTAAAGTAAATTAATTACGAAGGTGATTACTTTGGTTGTGAAGATATTCTTAAAAAATATGGTCAAGCTAAGAGTGTTATATTCGCATAAGTAAACGTAAATAGGTGAAGTTAAAATTTCCTTTCAATAAAGAGACAAATAACATCTAATGACAGACAAGCAAACTTTAAGTGGACATTTATATATATCACCTGTTGGAAATTAGTTATGTTAAGAAACTCCTTCGACAATAAAATAAATTACTGTGCCTTAGATATAAATGAAGAATTGTCAGTAGGGCTGCCTGTGCTTCGTGCTTGTCGGTTATTTCCCCTTATATCTGATAATTAATCTATTGTTATGCTATTTTAATTGAATATTTTGTATACCTAGTCAGTTGGTTTTTCAAAATCTATTCGGTTTAGATTTAGGACACAGTTTTGTGGTCAAACTAATTTAAGACCGGTTATTCATATTCATTTCGACCAATTGTACCGTCATAATACAATATTTTTTTACTAGTTCTCCTTATTTCCTAGCAGCGATGAGTTGAAAGTAAATTTTAAAAAGAAACTAAAGTGACGATGGGAGAAATGAGACAAACAATTAAATATACTACAGATTGAGTATTAATAATGCTAGATATTATATCAAGTTTATACTACTTAATAAAACAGAATGTAATGTGAATTCACTTAGTATTGTTTGTTTGAATCTTCCCATTGATGTGTTAGGACTGCAACTGGTCAGTCTCTAATTGGCATATGTGCATACTGTGCGTATTGCCTCAATATAGCCTTAAGAATGTAATGTAATCTATAATGAGAGATATTCACAATTCCAATGAGGTTGAAGAATCTTAACTAATCAGATAATATTATAAATATCATGTTTCATTTATATGTGGAGTTTCAAGTTTATTTAGCATTACTTACTGGTTAAACGTAAGTAAATTAGTGGAATTTCAAGTCAGAACAATAGAACTCACTAAAATTATTCTGTATGATTTCGTCCATTTTCCTCATTGCTCTTATCACTTCCAACATGAATCGGTTCAGCAGATAAACTAGGACTCGCGAATGCAAACTTAATAGTAAACGGATATGTACATTCTTCATCTTTAATGGGTTGATGATTACATAAAGCCAAAGCTTCACATGCTTCGGCATCTGTAGTCCATTTTATAAAACCAGATGAGGATTTATCTGAAGCTTTTGAAAACTGTTCAATACGTCTGAAAATACAAATTGTTAGGAACTTAGAGTTTCTGATTACGTAATGAATGTACAAACAATATTAACTGACTGATAAACAATAATGGCATTACTATGTAAGGAATTAGTCAACAGATTTAAGGCAAATGGCACGATGATACTTAAAGAAAAAGACGTAAAAACGACATTAAAAAGGAGTGAAAGACCGAATCAAAGAAGAACAAATAAAACCTTAAACATGGAATGACATGAAGGAACATTGCTTGTAATTTAAACATCAAAAAGCAATTTATTGGTCATTTCTGGTAATACGACATCCTCTTTTAATCACTCTATTAAGTATTATTGTGGTGTGGGCTACTTATATCGACATAAGTAGTATATATTGTGAGTGAGGGATAGAATATCTGACAGCAGAAGATTGGGAAGAGAAGAACAGAAACAGAAAGCAAATGGTGTGGAAATCCAGGAACAATGAAGCCTGCGACAATTAATGAGCACTTTGCAAATAGAGTATCAGAGTATGGTTTTTGTATTTTATCAAGCAACTTTGTAACTTGTGCTAAATACATAATTAGTTGTCATCACCTGTGTTCTCATTCACTACACTATGTCCCGGCACAAGACTTTCCAATTGTGAAATTTAACTATATCCTTTATGTTACAGAATTTAGTTAGTATAGAATGCTATTGAATGTCACTAGTAATAAAACTAAAAGGTCCGAGAATATAGCCTTGGTGCTCCAGACTTTAATGAGATATGACGGCGGTAAAATGTTTCTCACAGGTAACCAGCATCGCCAACAATGTCTCTTTTGGTCGCGACCTTAGGTCAACAAGACTATTATTAACTCAACTAGCTTTTCAGATTTATAAAGAAGAATTCTTCTACAGCTTCAGTGACCTGCCCCCTACTTTTAACAGCACTTACCTTCAAAATAATACGTTTTAAAGTTCGGTTGCTTATCCCCAAAATGTGACGGGATGTGGTAAAAGAATACATGATCTTACGATATGAAATATGTAGTCTTAATGCTCTAAAGAACTTATAGTCAAAGAGCAGAAATAAACTGATGATAAAGGGTAGAATTTGTTTAACTTGCTGTATTTAAACACTGTGCATGAACAGAGATACATAATGAATTGAATACGAACACGAGATGGGAGTTAAAAGCATGGAACAAATAGATGTACACGAATAGAGGGACGTGACAAGATACACCATTCCATTACATATATATGCATAAGTTATTTCATTCAGGATCTTTAACCATTAATTTTCTTACTGTTTTATGGGTTACACGTAGACAATGGATACTAACAATACCATGAACTGACAAGTCTTTCCAACATAAAGTCTTACATCTGACCTTATTATAGCCATCTGTTTACAGAATAGACAAGCAGTACTTTTAATCAATTAGCGACTGAAGTGTATAGTTTCTACCTTTAATTCTCATGGTTGAATTTTATAAGACAATGGACATAAGAACCATGCAGATAACTATATATAACATGTCAAACATTTATTCTCTATATTTAAGTCTATTTTACACACTTTTAAAACTCCAAGGAAATCATAAAGTATATTCTAATAAAAAAAACTATGTGCAGGTTTAGACAATAGATTATGACCCACATATACTGCATCAAGATCGATGATGCCCATAGGATAGAATGGAGGTATGAGAAAATATGTGCATTAATATTTCAAATTAAAATGTGAAGTGTCAGGAAATGATGTAAAACAGTATGAATCACAAAAAGTGTTGAGAATGAGAACAGCTTTACTTTTATTGAGATGAACTGTGAGAAAAGCGTTTAAAAAATCACTATTCATTTCATTTTATCAAATCCTAAGTAATATAACTTGTAGCAAGTAAAATTCAGAGTGCTCATTAATGGATCACGATAATTTCCAAAACTTCTCGGTAAGGTAAAGTATTTAAACGGTTTTTAATGACCTCGTGATCAGGTATTCCATAAAAATCTGCTTAAATAATTTGTGAATTTACTGTAACATTTGTGTACACCAAAACAAAATATGAATACGTACTGAGGTTCAGGGGCTCCACATTTTCGCACGAACTCTAATAACTCATTATTCGAAATTTTAGGAGGAGCATTCCAGTAGTGCAGCGTACGTGAAGGTGGATGAATACGATTCTTTTTAGCCATGATTGCTGTAGTATACCTGTTATTACGATCCTTGCTGTAATCTTTAAAAGAAGGAGAACCGTCAGGCAACTGGAATGGACTAGAAACATCCAAAATGACATCTTGCTTACTAGTTCGTACCTGGAAGCCAAAAGAAATGAGGTGAATAAATGATGGAGAAATCGAATAATAGGAAGTTAAGCCCACTAAGACAAATCAAATAAAACATACAAACTAAATTAAAATTGCAACAATTAGTAATTGACAGTCAACAGTGGTCTATATCAATACAATCAATACAATGGAATTAAAATCAGTGGAATGAACCTTAGTTCTGCACAGTCCAATGCTATTTTCAACAAAGATTACATGCGTCTACCTTCGACGTATGTTATCTACGAAGTAATGGAGTGTGTTAACTATTTCATAGCTAAAGAAGTTACAAACACAGTTAGTTCAAAACGATGTTAAAAAATAGCTACTTGTTAATAGTAAGTCATATAGAAATGAAATGTGATTATCATATGTAGTGGGGTTAATAGTATTCAATTACTACTGCTCTTGGAAAACTACCTGCATGTAACAGGATTATTAAAGCAGTTCTAAAACATGTTGAATTGAATGTCACATGCTTCGGAATCAATTGAAAATAAGAGACTGAAACAATTTAGTACGTAATAGTGTTCAATTATCTTGTAGCCAGTTCAGGAATGTTATGACGAAACCTAAATTTCTGGATAGAAAAAGTAGTACCAAACAAGGAACATGAATACCAAATGAGTGATGACAGCAAAGTTGATTTTAAAATGTTGGTTAGTGAAGAGAGAAAATCCGTAGATTCTTTTATATTAGTATTCTATTATATTAATGCTCTATTTACTCCTAGAATTATTTTAACATGGCCTATTCATTGACAGAATGAATATGGAAGTCAACAAGAAGTTTGGATCAATGGTTTTTGAATTTCCTAGAAGTGTACACCGAAGAAAATTCACCAGACAAAAACGAGATTATGATGAACCAAGGAGAAAGAGGCGAGCGAACAAGAAATAAACAAACATAGAATAATTAAATATTTATTGTTCTGGGGGAATCTTGTTAAGATATTTGTAATGAATTTATCGACTTCGGATAGGAACACTTAGCTTCCATATACTCGTTTCCACTATCTTGTAGATCGCAAGCTGACGAAATATCAACTTTTTCAGAAAATATATTCACTAAGTTACCGTTGGTGTTCATCTTGCTGTACTAATGAGGTGCGGGATATTGGACCGATGCATATATGTGCCTGGTCCTACGTTGTAGTTGATTGATTGATAAGTCACCGTCTGATTATCACTTCAAGAAGAGTTGTGCAACTGTATAGAACTCTGTTACGAAAATACAGAGAGTAAAAATTTCGGAGGTTTTTATTATTGAAACTGTAAAAGGACTAATATAAAACTCATGCAGAGATAATAGTCATGTTATTAGATGAGGACCTTTACTGAAACAACTAACAATTATGAGGTAAGAATTTTAGGCTGTTTGGTAAAGAATTTCTGTTTATTTGTTTCCCACGAAAATGAAACGATTCCTAACATGCATGTGTCAGCAAAGATGATGATATGAACTTTGTGTTTTCGACAAATATGCATTTTCCATACACTGAGGTCAAATTATTCCCGTTTATTTGGACTTATACAATACATAGGTAAAAACAAAACGTGAACTTGTCTGTAGTCGAACGCCAGTTTCACAGACCGATAAGCGGCCAAACCAAAACATGGCATCAGTGGTTGAAGTCACTAACTTCTAGTCTGAGTCATGTTGGCAGATGCAGACTACTTGGTTGGGGTCCGCGTGACTATCGTAACCAATGGTTGGAGACTCTGGGTGACATGGCTCAGAATCGATCACAATGGCGCAGGTGTATACACTCCTTATCTTCCCTTAAACCTTGAGATTAAAATTGCTTCATAACTTTTTTCCTTCCTATACTATATTCTTATATACTACCACCACTAAATTAATTACTTCTATGAATCCGGTGTTCATCCTGTTGTGCTAACGAGGTATGGCAACTTGGACCGATGCATAAATGTGCCTGGTCCTACGTTGTAGCTGACTGACTGACATACATTTGAGTAACTGATATACTACGGTGCTACAAAGCTAGACAAAAGAATGAAAAGTGAAAAGAGAACAGCATATGGAAAACAATGTGAATGAAGAAGTTCCAAAGTGGAAATAAGACGGAAAAACATAATACGAGGACATAAAACATACAACGTAAAGGGGACGTCAGTCTCAGATAAGACATTACTCACCATTAACTGGTTGCCCATAAACGAAACACCTGACAGATTTCGGATAAGGCGGGTAGCTGATTCAACATCGCCCATTTCAACCATAGCTGAACCTTCTTTAGTACGGAGAAATTTAACACGGATGACGTTGCCATAAATACACAAAATATTGAATACGCTAGATAAGGAACCAAAATGAGTGTTAGGAATGACATGAAAATCACAAGACACTGGATATTAATTAGTTAAACATATTTAAAAGATTCGACATCAGATTTTAGCTACATTATTATTTAGTTTTCACAAGTTTACATATTCTCTAAACCTCACCGGAAAGATTCAAATTGATGGTAGTTATAAACAAGGGTTAAGTAATTTGGGGGTACATAATCTGAATTGATAAATTCAATGAGTGAAATAAGAAAAGAAAAAAACAAAACCAAGTATTTTTATTTTGTTCAGATACGCACATTGTACGGTTAGAGTTAATAAAAGCAATTGCTTGAGAATAAGTCATTTTAATACAAACCACACTGGGTAATAGACAACGTGGTATCTGGTACAAATGAGCTAAGATTCAATTTCCCACGCCCTACATCATAATTCAGGTGAAATATTAGGATAAAAACGCATAGGAAAAAATAACAATACCAGTTTTGGTAAAAATGTAAACATAAGAAACACAATTTTAAATAAACTAATGAAACCGACCACGGAAGGAAATTAGTTAAAGATGTTTATGATAGACTTTTATACTCTAGAAGAACTCATTTGTTAGCCTGCCAACTAAAACTGAACTACTGAACCTCTGAAGGGTATTTGAAGTTAACTCGCTAATGAATGCCACTTTTTATGCTTTAGGTCTGTTACTGAATTTTTGACTTTTTTAAGAACTAAGATCGTAGTATAATTATAAGCAGCATTTACCACTATTTCCATATCAGACAGCATACTATAAATCGGTACCTGATTATGAGGGTTCAGGTTACATTTCACTAAATACCAAGTTAACCATAATAAAAAAAGTGTTTGAAGAAGAAACTTACACTAAATCGCGAAACATCAGAAATTCGACTTTTTACTGATTGCGATATTACAAATACATTTTATTGTATTTAGCAATCCACTTAAAGCTTAATTCGTTTCTAGATATCAAGTTATATCTTAATAGTGTGATAAATAACAAGTTAAACATTCCTAAAAACAATCTTGCTATTCGAATTTAAGAGCTAGATTTGAACAAGTCTTCCAGTACAATTTTTCTGCCTATATCTTGGAATAAATGCATTGTTTGAGCGTAAGGATATGGTGGAAGAGTGATAATCTTTCATTTATCATGCTGTATATTAACTGATTATTTATTGTCGGAAATAAGATATCCAGAGGAAGTAAACAATGAAAATATTATTTTACATTTACATTTTTACTGGATTAATTGTACCGTGACAGCTAGAAACACAATCAGTGCAGACAATTAGATCTGAATTTCAATCATCTATTTCGAAATAATTTTCAGATGCATTTACCTTTTAAAAGTTTGAAGTGATATCAATCTAGAGTCTAATCCCATTTATGGATATTCTCAAAATACCATACTATTAAAAACATAACATCGGATGTACGGCTGTGTTAGTGCGTCACTTGATAAAAATCTGCAGTAAAGCCATACACCAAAATAGCGGCATTCAGCAGTTTTAATGGTCGAAATTGAATGGTTTGCCATTAGCCAATAGTGGTTAATAATCAAATTAAATGAACTCGTTCACCAAGTACTTAGGTATGAGCCACACTTTGAGTGTGAGAACGAATGATACTACTCGGTTGCTCAAACCGAAGTAGGGCGAGGTTTGAAACTAGAACTTAGGGGCAGAAGAACGAGTACCTTAACCATTAAACCATTGCTTTGTCCTATCTGGTTAATAGTAGATTGTCTTTTAATTACAATCGTGTGATCATAACCGTATAGATTCATAAAATTATGGAAAAATAAACTAACCGATCACAGTTCATTTTCTTCATATCAATATTGTACAGCATAACCACTGCCGTGGAGTTAGAATTTCTATTCCTATTTTGAGCACCATTTAGTGCAGGAATATTGTGAGGTCCCACAGGTATGTTCTTACTTTCTGAGGGGTATGGGTGTCCGTAATCGTTTGAATTTTCGTAAGGATACTGCCCATAAGGATGTTCGTAATCGTAATGACCCTCATCCATATAACCTGAAGAATGAAAATAATGTTGCTAAGATACTTACCGAGAAGCGAATTTTGGTAATGACCATCCTGAAAATTGCAGAATGGGTCACGTTCGCATTTCTCGAAGTCCCAGTTATCCTGATCATTCCTGGGCACAGATAATCGAGCTGGACGAGCATAGTCTACCTTTAGAGTACAACATCCTGGGAAAATATCTGCACCATTCAAATGGAGCTTTGCATTACGTGCTTCTTGTACACTTCCAAACTCCACCATTGCCTGAAACACAGGTTGGTTTTTATTTTGTCACTCACTTGAACCTGGGATTTCCGAAAAATGACTATTCGAAGGACACTACCGTACGAAAATGTTATTCGATAAATTGTTTCAACAGTTATAGGACGATCAGTATCGTAAATTGTAAACAGAAGGATATGATTATCTGCTGAAAGCGAACTTTGTTCATCGGTAGGAACTCTATTTGCAGCTCGCTGAACTATGTGTTTTGATGTGCTGAAACTGATTTGAACCAGGCTATTCAGAATTTTCACTTCGGGATTTCTAAACATTAAGAATAAGAGTACGTATATGATTATCAGGATTTTGTTTCTCTGTACACGAGATTTCATTGTAAACGAGAACTAGATCTTAAGTATAATCTGGGAATATAAACCACTCTAATAACTTGTGTAAATTGCTTAAGATATATAAATTGAATACTTATGCATAGGAAACAGTTGTGAGGATAATTATCACTTTGAAATCTAACCCAATCAGGATAACGATATGAACTGTTTTGATGAATTCGATGACTTGAATTTCGGTAATCAACGTACTAGTAGATATTGGAAACCACGTTATTCTGAGCACGACGTTCAACAACTTTTAGGGTCGATTCCACTATGTCTAATTACTGAATCACCTGAAAACGTAGTCAGCAGAGTACATTTGATGAATTGACCACTTTTAACAGGTTAGTTTACCACACAAAAACATAAAACAATAAGGGATATTAAGGGGTCCTCGGTAGTAACATCTTAAATTGAGACACCCAAAGAAATTAACAACATGAAGATAAACACGAGATTTGTTAAAATAATGCAAATTTTAAAGAAAAATACTTGATTTATTGTCATCACATCAAAGGGTTAGCGATTGAGTGAGATCTAACGTTTTTGCTTTACGAGTCCATATTATGCGGAGTACTTTCCCGACCGTGACATGTATTAGTGCTTTGAGAAAAAACCAATTACTTCCGTATTCGAAGACTGATCCGTTTCAACTGGTACAGTGGATGAATATACATAGACCAAGGCGAGTATGAGCTAACTAGTATCACTCTTTTCTCGTTATACGATATTTCAGCCTTTCTTTAGTTCCCTTAATTTACATTTTCACCATTTTTTATCCACTTGATATTGCTTTCACTCCATGTTTCTTTTTTAAATCCTCTTATTAGAACCCCAATAGAATCAGCTAGCTGACTGCCCGATAGGACGACCATCTGTTTGCAGTAATCCTATTGACTTGAAACGACCATTCTCGCCTACCTTCGAATTTTTATGTCATAGAGATTATTAAGGTTGTTTGCATGATCACAAACGAAACCAATGAAGATCTAGGACCATTCCATGTAATTAAGAGACGAATCACGAAGCCAAATGGTCTGGATCAGATCTTCATGCAGACATATAACATCAGTGAACAGCCTAGGACGGATATTCACACCATTGTTGAATAAAAAATCTGACAGGAAGCTAACCAGCGACTAAAGTCAACTTTTTAACTATTTTGAAAGCCTCTTAAACTACTAAAATAATCAAGTAACCGTACTCTTTTGTTTCGAATTAAATCACTGGGAGAAAAAAAACGACTGACAAGTCTATTTCATTATGTAACGGAAGGAGATACGACACGAAACTGGCATCACGCTCGCCGATATTGGAGAGGCCAACATGATCAGTTTGTTGCAGTGTGCAAAAACACCAGTAATAAGATGTGACTTTTAAAACGTACCTATTACACACCTTATAAAAACCAGGTGAAAATAATTAAGTAATGACTTTCGAGTCACTTTTAAACGACCAAGATAGACACTGAATCTTTAACTAAGACACCATACCTTTCTATAAGAGCTTCAGCTGATGATATATCTTCAAACTCAACCAAAGCTTGTTTTTTCTGAGGCATCATTGTTACGTCACGAATACGTCCATAAGACTCAAATGCTTTGACGACATCAAATTCCACACTATGTCTCGGTAGACCACGGACATGAACAACTGGGGAAGGATCAATCTCACCCCAGTCTTCTGGTCGACTTCTTTTACAACCTGAACCTGTGCCTCTATCAGACATGGTAACGGAGAGCTTGTAATTAGCGGCTGCAGACACCCTTACATGTGAATGAATAAAACACAGAAACTATTAACAGGCATCGGAAGACTGGTCCTGAATATGACTTAAACATGGCATATCGAGAACTCTCGAATATTTTTCCATGTGTTGGCTTTCATAAAAAGAATTGAGCTTACATGAGTCTAATCTGTTTCAGTTTGGAAAGGACAGGAGGTTTGATGGCCTGTGTTAGTCCTGGCAATGATGGTCTCTCAGTTCATACAAATTTCTTTTGAAAGAGTCGACGGATGGAGTCTCAACCATTTGCTGAGGTAATTATTTTCACTCGTTAATGATTCGATGGGAAAGTCGATAGTCAGCTGACAAGTAATTTGTTCTGGGCTTGTGAACTTTTTTGGGGTATCCTCGTAAATTTTCTGTTTTGGAAAACAAGAAAAATGACGACAAATCAGGTGCAAATTTATCACTAAGCAATTTGAAAACCGTAATTAAGTCTCCTCTGATTCTTCGATATGACAGTACCTATTTTTAATTTATTTGATAATCTATCCTTTGTTGTTCAGTTAGTCATGGGAAACTGATATCTGACTTGGAAAAGTTATGACTGGACTGTAAGGAAGTAGAAGTCTGAGAACTTTTAAATTTGTTTTCCGACTAATTATCTGGATTTATGAACAATAAGAAGTGAGTTCTTGGCATTCCTGTTAGTTTTTAATAGTAATGAGTTTGTTCTGACATTCCTGGAAACCAGAGGCCTGAAATTCCAATGATGATTTTACTCTTCTAAAAAACGATAGAACAATGGATAATTGGTCTACCAGGAACTAGCTCTTTTGAGCGTAGTCAAGTACAGAAAGCCAATGGTGAACATTATTGATGTATCCACCTTGTACTTTATGCGGTATTTTAGCCACACACTTACTGATATACAAAGGTGCATGGGTATTAATCCGTCTGATATTCTAGGTGTCCAACATCATTTACACTATATAGCAAGCAAAACATACTGTCATGTGAATCCAATGATTCCTAAGGTTATTACGGTCTTTCCTTATGTTTATCTGTCCAATGAAAGATGACTTATTGCCTGTTTTCAGGAGGTGACAGAAGCTATCAACTCTATGGCATGACTACTACTGGCCCCTTCTTACGTATTTAATTTTAGGTGCAGCCTGATAATGCTTAACTAACTAACGCTTAACCAAATAGTGGTAAGCTAAGGTTATCCATTTCACAAATACTGAAAGAATTTTATTTTGTATTGACGTACATAATAATAATTTGAATGCAACCCACAAACAAACCAGCAACTGAATAGAAAGAAACAAGACGCTCGCAGTCGTTCGTGATGCTTGCGGACAAAAAAATGTACAGAAGTGAAAATGTTAACACAGTCGATGATAGGAAGTGGTAACAGCGACTTCCTCTTACAATGCATGTTTTACTGGTAATGTCTATGTTTAAAATCGACTTAATATTAATAAGAAAAACTATAAACGAAAATTAAATGCCCTACGTGATATAACGATAACATGGAATAATTGATGGCAAAGCTATTTGTGGATATAGTAACATCAATAATATATTTACCATATGCCTTTGTCAAGGTGTGTAGGTAGCAACCGTTGTTTACGCATGACTTAAAGTCATATAGTATTGCGTAAAGTATTGATAGGGTTCGCCTTGTGATGCAGCTTGATGATGTCTTTCCCAACTCCGTCATTTTTTCCTGATTTCCTCTTCAGATGGAGGTTGGTTTGTTCTCTCTCACAGTAGGTTGCTGTTGATGGCATCCGGACAACGGACATCAAGTACCTTGAGTAGACATTTGGTCATAGAAACCTGTACTTCGTTGATGACGGTTGTAGTAGTTCTCCAAGTTCCAGGTCCGTACAATACAAATGACTTAACATTCGTATTGGAGATTTCGACTTTGATTTTGGCTAGCAGACAGATGTTTTAATTTCCGTATGTTCTTCAATTGTAGGAATACCTTAGTTGTTTTATCAATCCGTGCCCTCAAATCTGCATCGAAATCATTTGTTCATCAATGATTCTGTCCAAGTACGTAAAACTCCCCACTTCTTCCAGCTCCTTATCCGAACTGCACACTGTGTTCCGTGCTTCCCATCAGATAAGGATGTCTTCATAATCCAGCAAACTACTTGAATGAGGACAAAAGGCAGGAGTAAACGGAGTTTTCTGACGTTGGTCCTCACTTTGAATGCATCTGTCAGCTGTCCTTAATTCGCTACTTCGCGTTGTAGTCCATCGTATGAATTCCGGATGATGTTGACGATTTCATCAGCTACTCATATCATAGTGTCGAAGAAGTCTCCATCATGTTCTCCTATCCCCACAGTCAAATGCTTTCTCATAAGGTATTTACTAGGTGATAATATGAAGACACCTTCAGTAGAGAAATTAGTGAAGCGGTAAATGTGCTGAAACAATGGCTATGAATGTAAATGACAGGTTCGTAACCCATGAAGGATTGAAAGGGGAAAATATAATGCCTTGACAAAGAGTTCTAAAACAAAAAGAAAGACAACTATTCTAGGTGATCGGGGCAAGAAGAAGACCATCTATACGAATGATATATTGTGTACAAATTGACCAGTGAAACGACAAGAGATTCGTGCCACAATTCTCAACCTTAAAGTAATGAAGACGAATTCATGTACTCTATATGTAGTGCCAATTACAGTTTCGAGTTTCATTACAATGAATTAGGATATGGTAGTGCGCCCAGATGAATTAAAGTTTCGAAAAAAACCTATTGTCAGAATAATATCTATGTTAGTAACAGGTTCATTTATCCTTGCTACCAGAAAAACAGACGGAATGCACAAATTGTTGGTTTATCAGGATGTGAGTACGTAGAAATCACATCATTTCTATTGTGGCTCGTCTTATCATGACAGGAAAAAGTATGCTTCTCACGAACATATTTGGGCTGAGGACGGAATAATATATTCAGTATGGAAAGTGAGAAGTTACACACAGTGACTACGCCTTCATAACCAAGTCATACCGTTCCCATCGGGTGTTCACGCGCTCACATTCTTTTTGACCTTCTCGAAGTGCTAAATGTTGGACGCAAATCTCAGTTATCGTATGTTTGGCCTTAAGGATACTGTGGTTGAGAGCCAATACCACTAAAAGGTAAGAAGTATCTGTCTAGTGCGATAAGTGAAAGCTCTGAAATCACCATACAGTCTAGCATCTAAAGAGTTTTCCTCGAGTACTATGTACAGTAGTGATGGACAGAAGCTCCTGGAAGGACATAGAATGCCTAAATCTATCATCATAAATTCGCCGTTCGTCATAGTAAGCTGTCCAGAGTTGAGACGTCTGGAGTATACAAAGTCAAAGAGTCTTGTTGTAATGCAGTTAACTATTTTATGACGGATTTTTAGTTTGGTATGTATTCAGTAATCAATAAGTGACTTATTGAACAACCCAACATGTTTACTAGCGCCGTTTTGTGTCTTGACTGATGGTTATTTAGATGTCTCTTTAGACACAACCCCTCTACTTTCAATATTTCAGTTAGCAAAAGAAGTCTACGATTTGTGATGTTTATAAAAGGATTTTGAGATCAAAAGAGGTTTTTATCTGTCACTAGGTTTAGATTTTCGGTTGTCATTCAAGTCCATTAAAAAGTAACTTCGTTCTTGAGATTAAATGTCAGCTGTCGTCTACCGAGCTGAGTTATGTGAGATCAATCAGCATCTCGTATCAGGGATTTGTTATATAATAATAATATATTCTGAAAATAATGTTTACAGAATTCACACCAGTTTACAGGCATGATCAGATTGATGTAAAAAGCAACATTTAATGTAGAGAGCAAACATGAAATATAAGAAAGTTTTATGTTTGCTGGTTTAGTAATTGATAAGTAGTTTATATATTCAACGTTATAAGTGGTATTTTCTTACCGTTGAGTCCCACTTGTTCTATCGATAAAAGTAAGTAGACTAGTAGCGAATAGGTCTTTATTTAGATCGTAGAAAAGAACAGTTTGAGAATGGTGTTTTTTTATTCAAGCATACAAACTGACTTACAATCTTCCTCTCTGCGATGTAGATGAGACTATCGTCTCGAGGACTTTGGTTGGCGACAGCAGCCATTAATGTTCGTTTGACGTTGCAATTCAGGCTCTTGGAGCCGAATTGACACGGCTTTGTGTACCATCGTGCTCTGGTGCCAAATCAGTCCTTACGTCAGCAGATGTTAAGGCAGCTGATGCCTTTTATACGTCTTAATCTTATTCTTGATCTACTTATAAGTTATTTTCTTGCCGTCGTTGTGGTAGCTGCGTCACTAGCACACTTGGCATTCACTTGGATGGCGTGAGCTAATCGCTTTATACGATCTCTAGTAGAGTGGCTGTTTATATTTTTACGAGTTCGTATACCTATACAGCTACTATGGAAAGCCTATTTAGGTCTATCTTCGGTCAATCTGTCAAACGATATGCTGCAGGTGCCTTAGCCATAAACTGTAAAGTCATATAACTTATTTTAACAGACAGAGTCATTCGTACAATAACAACCTATCTATACCATTTTACTTTCATTATTGTTTGACTTGTATGACTATATATGCTTGAGCGTTGCTCACTGCCTACTCATATATTCATTCTGCTAGCCTTGATACTAGTCGCTAAATTGACTCGACGATTCATTCATTTCCACATGCATATGTATGTACATTTTAACCCTGTTGACTAATCCTGACACTCGCTCATTGAGTCAATCACTGTAAGATCCATTCCGAAGGTTTTTTGTGTGAAAACCCCTCCATGCACACATTTGAGGCTTTTTCTCATTGGTTTATTATTATTATTATTGTTCACAAGCATCCTATGGGTATATAAGTTATGTAAAGAAACCATTTCGGGTTTCTTCAAAAATGCAATGATACACAAGTTTCAATAATGTTAGCATTACATTTGCCATGTTTGAGAAAGAGAAGAAAAGGAAAATAAAATATTAATAATAAAATAGTAATAATAAATCAGGTTCTGTGTAATTGGCAGGAATTTTGAATTCATTTTGAAGAAGAAAAGGAAGAAACTAAGGAAATAGAAATAAAGGAGATGCGGAATATGTAAATATCTTAACGCAGAACAAGAATAAACAACTATGTATGTATCGCAAAATGAGTAATAAAATTAAAATAAAACAAAATAAATTAATAAGTAAATAACTTATTATTGCGGTAAGATATGACGTTAGAATAAGTGTTTGTTCGTGCAGTCATAGTTTTGAGTGATGCTATGAAAGTCTCAATTAAGTGCAAAAGATAATCAATATGTATGAGGTGTTGTAGTGGATGTCGAGTCGTGGACGGACTATGATCACCACTACTATTCGATTACGCGTACAAATATGACTTGGTTCCCTTGATAGCCCGTAAATCAGAAGGCTTTACTAGTCCAGATCAAGTATAATTATTGGCGATCTCGTGGTATCGAAATAATACCGAGACGTGCCAAAGAGTACAAGCGAACAAGCAGTGCGTGAGCAAGCTCGAACCAAACCAGGCGGTATATGGAACAAGAAGTGAAACGGATACAGTTAAACAAATACAGTAAAACAATCTCTGGTACAATTGGTTACAATAATAATAATTGTTTCTATTATTCCAATCGTGTTCTTATCGAGACTGGCCGGTCACTACAGGAGCCCCCCGCTAGAAAGGATTTACACTTTCGATACGTAGCGGTTTCATTCGTGGGACTGATCGCGAAACGTGCAATTGTAGGACGAAAACGTTGGCAGAACAGGGAGTGATCGTTGATCCTCGAGTTGCCACCAAAAGTCTTTGACGTAGAACGGTACCAGAAGGAACGTGCTGTATTGATTGCTTGGATTAGCATGCTACACCAGAGTGGTTTGTATCCAGAATCTGAAGGTTGCGTTCGTAGAGGTCCGGACCAGAAACGCTGCAGACGTAGGACGAAACCAGATTGAGCCAAGGAACCAGATGCGACCAGGATAACCATGTTCGGGACCAAATGTATATCATACGTATTTGGAGCCAGAGAGATCGACTGAGTGCGTTGACTAGAGCGTGGGTGATCAGGCCAGCTTTCGCGAAAGTTGACTGAAGTCGACGATACCGTAACAGCGATGGTCGGAGGCGTAGGCTCGGGGTAAACAAAAAAAATGATAGAAAAAAGAGAAAAGTGTAGCTTTCTTGTAGTATAGGGGCAGATTCCTATACTGTATCCGTAGTTGGTTATGAGGTTAGTCGAGAAAGCGTACGGGTAAGCGTACTCGGCGACCAGAACGTGAGACGGTAGTCTCGTTCGAACCTCGTGAGCCTGCAATCTCATCCGCAGTCAAGGGCGGTGTGGTCTGCAGGTCTGGACGTGAGACGGAAGTCTCGTCCGTAGACGGGGCAGATGACACGTGCTGTTGACTGGGACGTGAGAATGAGGTCTCAGGTGTATCTAGCG
>NW_017386104.1:136767-249714 GCF_000237925.1 Schistosoma mansoni | reverse complement strand
CGAACACGATGATCAAACAAACTGGACTCAAACGAACACATCACCATGACGAATCAAACCATAACTATTTATGTGACTGTGCAGTGCATTACGATGAAAATGATTTAGAAAGGTACCGATTTAACCACAGACGTCACTACAAATTGTAAGATGAGAGAGAGTGAGAGTGAGGGAGAGGGAGAGAGAGGGAGAAAGCAAGAGAGAGATGTATAGATGCATAGATGTACAGATGTGCAGATGAAGAGATGTGGAGAGAGAAATGTGCACAGACTGACGCAGAAACGTTTCGGTACAGAAAATTCCAATGTGCACATCCACAAACTGAAACAGATACGAACAAGTTTCAAAGACGAAACAGTGCGAAATCGCAACATTGAAATGTCATACCAATCAAAACGAAGCATCATTCAACGTGCTCAAACGAACACGATGATCAAACAAACTGGACTCAAACGAACACATCACCATGACGAATCAAACCATAACTATTTATGTGACTGTGCAGTGTATTACGATGAAAGTGATTTAGTAAGGTACCGATTTATCCACAGACGTCAGTTCAAATTGTAACATGATTACTTTCCAAACTATTCTACACTTGTTCATAAACACGTGTCTTCACATAATCACAGATTACAAGTTCACACTTAAATATTCACGCTCTCACATTTCAGGTGACCTCGCATCAGACAAACCCACTAGTGAGTTACATTCTTTATTAGTCAACAGAACGCACTATATCAGTCATGAAATGTAACTCAGTTCAGTCGAATATATACACTTTCTGACAATGTGATGTACTAAATCGTTCAAGTAATATTTGCATTAGTTGAACACACTGTCATTCTGTGATAAACAAGCTAGACATAGGATCATTGAGAAATTTCATGGAATACACTGAATCATATAGATTTGAAGAGAGTTTGCTCAAATGTGTGAATTGTGATGAATATGGAAAAGAGTTGACCATGTTGATAAACTGATACAACGGGATGGAAATAGAAGGTTAATCAGATTTCTGTGTTATATACAACGTGTGAATTGTCAACAAAATGACCACACAATAACCGAGTGACTTCGACAGAATGACAGTCACTTTACAAGTTCTATAATTGCGAAAGTTATCTGACAGAGAGAGAGAGAGAGAGAGCGAGAGATTGAGACGGAGAGAGAGAGTGAGAGAGAGTGAGGGAGAGAGAGAGAGTGAGGGAGAGGGAGAGAGAGGGAGAAAGCAAGAGAGAGATGTATAGATGCATAGATGTACAGATGTGCAGATGAAGAGATGTGGAGAGAGATAGAGTTTGAAGAGAGAAATGTGCACAGACTGACGCAGAAACGTTTCGGTACAGAAAATTCCAATGTGCACATCGACAAACTGAAACAGATACGAACAAGTTTCAAAGACGAAACAGTGCGAAATCGCAACATTGAAATGTCATACCAATCAAAACGAAGCATCATTCAATGTGCTCAAACGAACACGATGATCGAACAAACTGGACTCAAACGAACACATCACCATGACGAATCAAACCATAACTATTTATGTGACTGTGCAGTGTATTACGATGAAAGTGATTTAGTAAGGTACCGATTTATCCACAGACGTCAGTTCAAATTGTAACATGATTACTTTCCAAACTATTCTACACTTGTTCATAAACACGTGTCTTCACATAATCACAGATTACAAGTTCACACTTAAATATTCACGCTCTCACATTTCAGATTACTATGCAATGAACGAACCAACAGGTGAGTTACATTCTTTATTAGTCAACAGAACGCACTATATCAGTCATGAAATGTAACTCAGTTCAGTCGAATATATACACTTTCTGACAATGTGATGTACTAAATCGTTCAAGTAATATTTGCATTAGTTGAACACACTGTCATTCTGTGATAAACAAGCTAGACATAGGATCATTGAGAAATTTCATGGAATACACTGAATCATATAGATTTGAAGAGAGTTTGCTCAAATGTGTGAATTGTGATGAATATGGAAAAGAGTTGACCATGTTGATAAGCTGATACAACGGGATGGAAATAGAAGGTTAATCAGATTTCTGTGTTATATACAACGTGTGAATTGTCAACAAAATGACCACACAATAACCGAGTGACTTCGACAGAATGACAGTCACTTTACAAGTTCTATAATTGCGAAAGTTATCTAGAGAGAGAGAGAGAGAGAGAGAGAGCGAGAGATTGAGACGGAGAGAGAGTGTGAGAGAGAGAGTGAGAGAGAGTGAGAGTGAGGGAGAGGGAGAGAGAGGGAGAAAGCAAGAGAGAGATGTATAGATGCATAGATGTACAGATGTGCAGATGAAGAGATGTGGAGAGAGATAGAGTTTGAAGAGAGAAATGTGCACAGACTGACGCAGAAACGTTTCGGTACAGAAAATTCCAATGTGCACATCGACAAACTGAAACAGATACGAACAAGTTTCAAAGACGAAACAGTGCGAAATCGCAACATTGAAATGTCATACCAATCAAAACGAAGCATCATTCAACGTGCTCAAACGAACACGATGATCAAACAAACTGGACTCAAACGAACACATCACCATGACGAATCAAACCATAACTATTTATGTGACTGTGCAGTGTATTACGATGAAAGTGATTTAGTAAGGTACCGATTTATCCACAGACGTCAGTTCAAATTGTAACATGATTACTTTCCAAACTATTCTACACTTGTTCATAAACACGTGTCTTCACATAATCACAGATTACAAGTTCACACTTAAATATTCACGCTCTCACATTTCAGGAGACCTCGCATCAGACAAACCCACTAGTGAGTTACATTCTTTATTAGTCAACAGATCGCACTATATCAGTCATGAAATGTAACTCAGTTCAGTCGAATATATACACTTTCTGACAATGTGATGTACTAAATCGTTCAAGTAATATTTGCATTAGTTGAACACACTGTCATTCTGTGATAAACAAGCTAGACATAGGATCATTGAGAAATTTCATGGAATACACTGAATCATATAGATTTGAAGAGAGTTTGCTCAAATGTGTGAATTGTGATGAATATGGAAAAGAGTTGACCATGTTGATAAACTGATACAACGGGATGGAAATAGAAGGTTAATCAGATTTCTGTGTTATATACAACGTGTGAATTGTCAACAAAATGACCACACAATAACCGAGTGACTTCGACAGAATGACAGTCACTTTACAAGTTCTATAATTGCGAAAGTTATCTGACAGAGAGAGAGAGAGAGAGAGAGAGAGCGAGAGATTGAGACGGAGAGAGAGTGTGAGAGAGAGAGTGAGAGAGAGTGAGAGTGAGGGAGAGGGAGAGAGAGTGAGAAAGCAATAGAGAGATGTATAGATGCATAGATGTACAGATGTGCAGATGAAGAGATGTGGAGAGAGATAGAGTTTGAAGAGAGAAATGTGCACAGACTGACGCAGAAACGTTTCGGTACAGAAAATTCCAATGTGCACATCCACAAACTGAAACAGATACGAACAAGTTTCAAAGACGAAACAGTGCGAAATCGCAACATTCAAATGTCATACCAATCAAAACGAAGCATCATTCAACGTGCTCAAACGAACACGATGATCAAACAAACTGGACTCAAACGAACACATCACCATGACGAATCAAACCATAACTATTTATGTGACTGTGCAGTGTATTACGATGAAAGTGATTTAGTAAGGTACCGATTTATCCACAGACGTCAGTTCAAATTGTAACATGATTACTTTCCAAACTATTCTACACTTGTTCATAAACACGTGTCTTCACATAATCACAGATTACAAGTTCACACTTAAATATTCACGCTCTCACATTTCAGATTACTATGCATTGAGCGAACCAACAGGTGAGTTGCATTCTTTATTAGTCAACAGAACGCACTATATCAGTCATGAAATGTAACTCAGTTCAGTCGAATATATACACTTTCTGACAATGTGATGTACTAAATCGTTCAAGTAATATTTGCATTAGTTGAACACACTGTCATTCTGTGATAAACAAGCTAGACATAGGATCATTGAGAAATTTCATGGAATACACTGAATCATATAGATTTGAAGAGAGTTTGCTCAAATGTGTGAATTGTGATGAATATGGAAAAGAGTTGACCATGTTGATAAACTGATACAACGGGATGGAAATAGAAGGTTAATCAGATTTCTGTGTTACATACAACGTGTGAATTGTCAACAAAATGACCACACAATAACCGAGTGACTTCGACAGAATGACAGTCACTTTACAAGTTCTATAATTGCGAAAGTTATCTGACAGAGAGAGAGAGAGAGAGAGAGAGCGAGAGATTGAGACGGAGAGAGAGTGTGAGAGAGAGAGTGAGAGAGAGTGAGAGTGAGGGAGAGGGAGAGAGAGTGAGAAAGCAAGAGAGAGATGTATGGATGCATAGATGTACAGATGTGCAGATGAAGAGATGTGGAGAGAGATAGAGTTTGAAGAGAGAAATGTGCACAGACTGACGCAGAAACGTTTCGGTACAGAAAATTCCAATGTGCACATCCACAAACTGAAACAGATACGAACAAGTTTCAAAGACGAAATAGTGCGAAATCGCAACATTGAAATGTCATACCAATCAAAACGAAGCATCATTCAACGTGCTCAAACGAACACGATGATCAAACAAACTGGACTCAAACGAACACATCACCATGACGAATCAAACCATAACTATTTATGTGACTGTGCAGTGTATTACGATGAAAGTGATTTAGTAAGGTACCGATTTATCCACAGACGTCAGTTCAAATTGTAACATGATTACTTTCCAAACTATTCTACACTTGTTCATAAACACGTGTCTTCACATAATCACAGATTACAAGTTCACACTTAAATATTCACGCTCTCACATTTCAGGTGACCTCGCATCAGACAAACCCACTAGTGAGTTACATTCTTTATTAGTCAACAGAACGCACTATATCAGTCATGAAATGTAACTCAGTTCAGTCGAATATATACACTTTCTGACAATGTGATGTACTAAATCGTTCAAGTAATATTTGCATTAGTTGAACACACTGTCATTCTGTGATAAACAAGCTAGACATAGGATCATTGAGAAATTTCATGGAATACACTGAATCATATAGATTTGAAGAGAGTTTGCTCAAATGTGTGAATTGTGATGAATATGGAAAAGAGTTGACCATGTTGATAAACTGATACAACGGGATGGAAATAGAAGGTTAATCAGATTTCTGTGTTATATACAACGTGTGAATTGTCAACAAAATGACCACACAATAACCGAGTGACTTCGACAGAATGACAGTCACTTTACAAGTTCTATAATTGCGAAAGTTATCTGACAGAGAGAGAGAGAGAGAGCGAGAGATTGCGACGGAGAGAGAGAGTGAGAGAGAGTGAGGGAAAGAGAGAGAGTGACAGAGAGAGAGAGTGAGAGAGAGTGAGAGTGAGGGAGAGGGAGAGAGAGGGAGAAAGCAAGAGAGAGATGTATAGATGCATAGATGTACAGATGTGCAGATGAAGAGATGTGGAGAGAGATAGAGTTTGAAGAGAGAAATGTGCACAGACTGACGCAGAAACGTTTCGGTACAGAAAATTCCAATGTGCACATCCACAAACTGAAACAGATACGAACAAGTTTCAAAGACGAAACAGTGCGAAATCGCAACATTGAAATGTCATACCAATCAAAACGAAGCATCATTCAACGTGCTCAAACGAACACGATGATCAAACAAACTGGACTCAAACGAACACATCACCATGACGAATCAAACCATAACTATTTATGTGACTGTGCAGTGTATTACGATGAAAGTGATTTAGTAAGGTACCGATTTATCCACAGACGTCAGTTCAAATTGTAACATGATTACTTTCCAAACTATTCTACACTTGTTCATAAACATGTGTCTTCACATAATCACAGATTACAAGTTCACACTTAAATATTCACACTCTCACATTTCAGATTACTATGCATTGAGCGAACCAACAGGTGAGTTGCATTCTTTATTAGTCAACAGAACGCACTATATCAGTCATGAAATGTAACTCAGTTCAGTCGAATATATACACTTTCTGACAATGTGATGTACTAAATCGTTCAAGTAATATTTGCATTAGTTGAACACACCGTCATTCTGTGATAAACAAGCTAGACATAGGATCATCGAGAAATTTCATGGAATACACCGAATCATATAGATTTGAAGAGAGTTTGCTCAAATCGTGTGAATTCGTGATGAATATGGAAAAGAGTTGACCATGTTGATAAACTGATACAACGGGATGGAAATAGAAGGTTAATCAGATTTCTGTGTTATATACAACGTGTGAATTCGTCAACAAAATGACCACACAATAACCGAGTGACTTCGACAGAATGACAGTCACTTTACAAGTTCTATAATTGCGAAAGTTATCTGACAGAGAGAGAGAGAGAGAGAGAGAGCGAGAGATTGAGACAGAGAGAGAGTGTGAGAGAGAGATTGACAGAAAAAGGTTGAAAATTGAGGAGAGAACCCGGTCGTGACAGGAGAAAGCAAGAGAGAGATGTATAGCTGCATAGATGTACAGATGTGCAGATGAAGAGATGTGGAGAGAGATAGAGTTTGAAGAGAGAAATGTGCACAGACTGACGCAGAAACGTTTCGGTACAGAAAATTCCAATGTGCACATCCACAAACTGAAACAGATACGAACAAGTTTCAAAGACGAAACAGTGCGAAATCGCAACATTTAAATGTCATACCAATCAAAACGAAGCATCATTCAACGTGCTCAAACGAACACGATGATCAAACAAACTGGACTCAAACGAACACATCACCATGACGAATCAAACCATAACTATTTATGTGACTGTGCAGTGTATTACGATGAAAGTGATTTAGTAAGGTACCGATTTATCCACAGACGTCAGTTCAAATTGTAACATGATTACTTTCCAAACTATTCTACACTTGTTCATAAACATGTGTCTTCACATAATCACAGATTACAAGTTCACACTTAAATATTCACACTCTCACATTTCAGATTACTATGCATTGAGCGAACCAACAGGTGAGTTGCATTCTTTATTAGTCAACAGAACGCACTATATCAGTCATGAAATGTAACTCAGTTCAGTCGAATATATACACTTTCTGACAATGTGATGTACTAAATCGTTCAAGTAATATTTGCATTAGTTGAACACACTGTCATTCTGTGATAAACAAGCTAGACATAGGATCATTGAGAAATTTCATGGAATACACTGAATCATATAGATTTGAAGAGAGTTTGCTCAAATGTGTGAATTGTGATGAATATGGAAAAGAGTTGACCATGTTGATAAACTGATACAACGGGATGGAAATAGAAGGTTAATCAGATTTCTGTGTTATATACAACGTGTGAATTGTCAACAAAATGACCACACAATAACCGAGTGACTTCGACAGAATGACAGTCACTTTACAAGTTCTATAATTGCGAAAGTTATCTGACAGAGAGAGAGAGAGAGCGAGAGATTGAGACGGAGAGAGAGTGTGAGAGAGAGAGTGAGAGAGAGTGAGAGTGAGGGAGAGGGAGAGAGAGGGAGGAAGCAAGAGAGAGATGTATAGATGCATAGATGTACAGATGTGCAGATGAAGAGATGTGGAGAGAGATAGAGTTTGAAGAGAGAAATGTGCACAGACTGACGCAGAAACGTTTCGGTACAGAAAATTCCAATGTGCACATCCACAAACTGAAACAGATACGAACAAGTTTCAAAGACGAAACAGTGCGAAATCGCAACATTTAAATGTCATACCAATCAAAACGAAGCATCATTCAACGTGCTCAAACGAACACGATGATCAAACAAACTGGACTCAAACGAACACATCACCATGACGAATCAAACCATAACTATTTATGTGACTGTGCAGTGTATTACGATGAAAGTGATTTAGTAAGGTACCGATTTATCCACAGACGTCAGTTCAAATTGTAACATGATTACTTTCCAAACTATTCTACACTTGTTCATAAACACGTGTCTTCACATAATCACAGATTACAAGTTCACACTTAAATATTCACGCTCTCACATTTCAGATTACTATGCATTGAGCGAACCAACAGGTGAGTTACATTCTTTATTAGTCAACAGAACGCACTATATCAGTCATGAAATGTAACTCAGTTCAGTCGAATATATACACTTTCTGACAATGTGATGTACTAAATCGTTCAAGTAATATTTGCATTAGTTGAACACACTGTCATTCTGTGATAAACAAGCTAGACATAGGATCATTGAGAAATTTCATGGAATACACTGAATCATATAGATTTGAAGAGAGTTTGCTCAAATGTGTGAATTGTGATGAATATGGAAAAGAGTTGACCATGTTGATAAACTGATACAACGGGATGGAAATAGAAGGTTAATCAGATTTCTGTGTTATATACAACGTGTGAATTGTCAACAAAATGACCACACAATAACCGAGTGACTTCGACAGAATGACAGTCACTTTACAAGTTCTATAATTGCGAAAGTTATCTGACAGAGAGAGAGAGAGAGCGAGCGAGAGATTGAGACGGAGAGAGAGTGTGAGAGAGAGAGTGAGAGAGAGTGAGAGTGAGGGAGAGGGAGAGAGAGGGAGGAAGCAAGAGAGAGATGTATAGATGCATAGATGTACAGATGTGCAGATGAAGAGATGTGGAGAGAGATAGAGTTTGAAGAGAGAAATGTGCACAGACTGACGCAGAAACGTTTCGGTACAGAAAATTCCAATGTGCACATCCACAAACTGAAACAGATACGAACAAGTTTCAAAGACGAAATAGTGCGAAATCGCAACATTTAAATGTCATACCAATCAAAACGAAGCATCATTCAACGTGCTCAAACGAACACGATGATCAAACAAACTGGACTCAAACGAACACATCACCATGACGAATCAAACCATAACTATTTATGTGACTGTGCAGTGTATTACGATGAAAGTGATTTAGTAAGGTACCGATTTATCCACAGACGTCAGTTCAAATTGTAACATGATTACTTTCCAAACTATTCTACACTTGTTCATAAACACGTGTCTTCACATAATCACAGATTACAAGTTCACACTTAAATATTCACACTCTCACATTTCAGATTACTATGCATTGAGCGAACCAACAGGTGAGTTACATTCTTTATTAGTCAACAGAACGCACTATATCAGTCATGAAATGTAACTCAGTTCAGTCGAATATATACACTTTCTGACAATGTGATGTACTAAATCGTTCAAGTAATATTTGCATTAGTTGAACACACTGTCATTCTGTGATAAACAAGCTAGACATAGGATCATTGAGAAATTTCATGGAATACACTGAATCATATAGATTTGGAGAGAGTTTGCTCAAATGTGTGAATTGTGATGAATATGGAAAAGAGTTGACCATGTTGATAAACTGATACAACGGGATGGAAATAGAAGGTTAATCAGATTTCTGTGTTATATACAACGTGTGAATTGTCAACAAAATGACCACACAATAACCGAGTGACTTCGACAGAATGACAGTCACTTTACAAGTTCTATAATTGCGAAAGTTATCTGACAGAGAGAGAGAGAGAGAGAGAGAGCGAGAGATTGAGACGGAGAGAGAGTGTGAGAGAGAGAGTGAGAGAGAGTGAGAGTGAGGGAGAGGGAGAGAGAGGGAGAAAGCAAGAGAGAGATGTATAGATGCATAGATGTACAGATGTGCAGATGAAGAGATGTGGAGAGAGATAGAGTTTGAAGAGAGAAATGTGCACAGACTGACGCAGAAACGTTTCGGTACAGAAAATTCCAATGTGCACATCCACAAACTGAAACAGATACGAACAAGTTTCAAAGACGAAACAGTGCGAAATCGCAACATTTAAATGTCATACCAATCAAAACGAAGCATCATTCAACGTGCTCAAACGAACACGATGATCAAACAAACTGGACTCAAACGAACACATCACCATGACGAATCAAACCATAACTATTTATGTGACTGTGCAGTGTATTACGATGAAAGTGATTTAGTAAGGTACCGATTTATCCACAGACGTCAGTTCAAATTGTAACATGATTACTTTCCAAACTATTCTACACTTGTTCATAAACACGTGTCTTCACATAATCACAGATTACAAGTTCACACTTAAATATTCACACTCTCACATTTCAGATTACTATGCATTGAGCGAACCAACAGGTGAGTTACATTCTTTATTAGTCAACAGAACGCACTATATCAGTCATGAAATGTAACTCAGTTCAGTCGAATATATACACTTTCTGACAATGTGATGTGCTGAATCGTTCAAGTAATATTTGCATTAGTTGAACACACTGTCATTCTGTGATAAACAAGCTAGACATAGGATCATTGAGAAATTTCATGGAATACACTGAATCATATAGATTTGAAGAGAGTTTGCTCAAATGTGTGAATTGTGATGAATATGGAAAAGAGTTGACCATGTTGATAAACTGATACAACGGGATGGAAATAGAAGGTTAATCAGATTTCTGTGTTATATACAACGTGTGAATTGTCAACAAAATGACCACACAATAACCGAGTGACTTCGACAGAATGACAGTCACTTTACAAGTTCTATAATTGCGAAAGTTATCTGACAGAGAGAGAGCGAGAGATTGAGACGGAGAGAGAGAGTGAGAGAGAGTGAGGGAGAGAGAGAGAGTGACAGAGAGAGAGTGAGAGAGAGTGAGAGTGAGGGAGAGGGAGAGAGAGGGAGAAAGCAAGAGAGAGATGTATAGCTGCATAGATGTACAGATGTGCAGATGAAGAGATGTGGAGAGAGATAGAGTTTGAAGAGAGAAATGTGCACAGACTGACGCAGAAACGTTTCGGTACAGAAAATTCCAATGTGCACATCCACAAACTGAAACAGATACGAACAAGTTTCAAAGACGAAACAGTGCGAAATCGCAACATTTAAATGTCATACCAATCAAAACGAAGCATCATTCAACGTGCTCAAACGAACACGATGATCAAACAAACTGGACTCAAACGAACACATCACCATGACGAATCAAACCATAACTATTTATGTGACTGTGCAGTGTATTACGATGAAAGTGATTTAGTAAGGTACCGATTTATCCACAGACGTCAGTTCAAATTGTAACATGATTACTTTCCAAACTATTCTACACTTGTTCATAAACACGTGTCTTCACATAATCACAGATTACAAGTTCACACTTAAATATTCACACTCTCACATTTCAGATTACTATGCATTGAGCGAACCAACAGGTGAGTTACATTCTTTATTAGTCAACAGAACGCACTATATCAGTCATGAAATGTAACTCAGTTCAGTCGAATATATACACTTTCTGACAATGTGATGTACTAAATCGTTCAAGTAATATTTGCATTAGTTGAACACACTGTCATTCTGTGATAAACAAGCTAGACATAGGATCATTGAGAAATTTCATGGAATACACTGAATCATATAGATTTGAAGAGAGTTTGCTCAAATGTGTGAATTGTGATGAATATGGAAAAGAGTTGACCATGTTGATAAACTGATACAACGGGATGGAAATAGAAGGTTAATCAGATTTCTGTGTTATATACAACGTGTGAATTGTCAACAAAATGACCACACAATAACCGAGTGACTTCGACAGAATGACAGTCACTTTACAAGTTCTATAATTGCGAAAGTTATCTGACAGAGAGAGAGAGAGAGAGCGAGAGATTGAGACGGAGAGAGAGAGTGAGAGAGAGTGAGGGAGAGAGAGAGAGTGAGGGAGAGGGAGAGAGAGTGAGAAAGCAAGAGAGAGATGTATAGATGCATAGATGTACAGATGTGCAGATGAAGAGATGTGGAGAGAGATAGAGTTTGAAGAGAGAAATGTGCACAGACTGACGCAGAAACGTTTCGGTACAGAAAATTCCAATGTGCACATCCACAAACTGAAACAGATACGAACAAGTTTCAAAGACGAAACAGTGCGAAATCGCAACATTTAAATGTCATACCAATCAAAACGAAGCATCATTCAACGTGCTCAAACGAACACGATGATCAAACAAACTGGACTCAAACGAACACATCACCATGACGAATCAAACCATAACTATTTATGTGACTGTGCAGTGTATTACGATGAAAGTGATTTAGTAAGGTACCGATTTATCCACAGACGTCAGTTCAAATTGTAACATGATTACTTTCCAAACTATTCTACACTTGTTCATAAACACGTGTCTTCACATAATCACAGATTACAAGTTCACACTTAAATATTCACACTCTCACATTTCAGATTACTATGCATTGAGCGAACCAACAGGTGAGTTACATTCTTTATTAGTCAACAGAACGCACTATATCAGTCATGAAATGTAACTCAGTTCAGTCGAATATATACACTTTCTGACAATGTGATGTGCTGAATCGTTCAAGTAATATTTGCATTAGTTGAACACACTGTCATTCTGTGATAAACAAGCTAGACATAGGATCATTGAGAAATTTCATGGAATACACTGAATCATATAGATTTGAAGAGAGTTTGCTCAAATGTGTGAATTGTGATGAATATGGAAAAGAGTTGACCATGTTGATAAACTGATACAACGGGATGGAAATAGAAGGTTAATCAGATTTCTGTGTTATATACAACGTGTGAATTGTCAACAAAATGACCACACAATAACAGAGTGACTTCGACAGAATGACAGTCACTTTACAAGTTCTATAATTGCGAAAGTTATCTCAGAGAGAGAGAGAGAGAGAGCGAGAGATTGAGACGGAGAGAGAGAGAGAGTGAGAGAGAGTGAGGGAGAGAGAGAGAGTGACAGAGAGAGAGTGAGAAAGCAAGAGAGAGATGTATAGATGCATAGATGTACAGATGTGCAGATGAAGAGATGTGGAGAGAGATAGAGTTTGAAGAGAGAAATGTGCACAGACTGACGCAGAAACGTTTCGGTACAGAAAATTCCAATGTGCACATCGACAAACTGAAACAGATACGAACAAGTTTCAAAGACGAAACAGTGCGAAATCGCAACATTGAAATGTCATACCAATCAAAACGAAGCATCATTCAATGTGCTCAAACGAACACGATGATCAAACAAACTGGACTCAAACGAACACATCACCATGACGAATCAAACCATAACTATTTATGTGACTGTGCAGTGTATTACGATGAAAGTGATTTAGTAAGGTACCGATTTATCCACAGACGTCAGTTCAAATTGTAACATGATTACTTTCCAAACTATTCTACACTTGTTCATAAACACGTGTCTTCACATAATCACAGATTACAAGTTCACACTTAAATATTCACGCTCTCACATTTCAGATTACTATGCATTGAGCGAACCAACAGGTGAGTTACATTCTTTATTAGTCAACAGAACGCACTATATCAGTCATGAAATGTAACTCAGTTCAGTCGAATATATACACTTTCTGACAATGTGATGTACTAAATCGTTCAAGTAATATTTGCATTAGTTGAACACACTGTCATTCTGTGATAAACAAGCTAGACATAGGATCATTGAGAAATTTCATGGAATACACTGAATCATATAGATTTGAAGAGAGTTTGCTCAAATGTGTGAATTGTGATGAATATGGAAAAGAGTTGACCATGTTGATAAACTGATACAACGGGATGGAAATAGAAGGTTAATCAGATTTCTGTGTTATATACAACGTGTGAATTGTCAACAAAATGACCACACAATAACCGAGTGACTTCGACAGAATGACAGTCACTTTACAAGTTCTATAATTGCGAAAGTTCATCTGACAGAGAGAGAGAGAGAGAGAGCGAGAGATTGAGACGGAGAGAGAGAGTGTGAGTGTGAGAGAGAGAGAGAGTGAGTGAGAGTGGGGGGGGTAGAGGGGAAAAACCCAAGAAGAGAGATGTATAGATGCATAGATGTACAGATGTGCAGATGAAGAGATGTGGAGAGAGATAGAGTTTGAAGAGAGAAATGTGCACAGACTGACGCAGAAACGTTTCGGTACAGAAAATTCCAATGTGCACATCCACAAACTGAAACAGATACGAACAAGTTTCAAAGACGAAACAGTGCGAAATCGCAACATTTAAATGTCATACCAATCAAAACGAAGCATCATTCAACGTGCTCAAACGAACACGATGATCAAACAAACTGGACTCAAACGAACACATCACCATGACGAATCAAACCATAACTATTTATGTGACTGTGCAGTGTATTACGATGAAAGTGATTTAGTAAGGTACCGATTTATCCACAGACGTCAGTTCAAATTGTAACATGATTACTTTCCAAACTATTCTACACTTGTTCATAAACACGTGTCTTCACATAATCACAGATTACAAGTTCACACTTAAATATTCACACTCTCACATTTCAGATTACTATGCATTGAGCGAACCAACAGGTGAGTTACATTCTTTATTAGTCAACAGAACGCACTATATCAGTCATGAAATGTAACTCAGTTCAGTCGAATATATACACTTTCTGACAATGTGATGTGCTGAATCGTTCAAGTAATATTTGCATTAGTTGAACACACTGTCATTCTGTGATAAACAAGCTAGACATAGGATCATTGAGAAATTTCATGGAATACACTGAATCATATAGATTTGAAGAGAGTTTGCTCAAATGTGTGAATTGTGATGAATATGGAAAAGAGTTGACCATGTTGATAAACTGATACAACGGGATGGAAATAGAAGGTTAATCAGATTTCTGTGTTATATACAACGTGTGAATTGTCAACAAAATGACCACACAATAACCGAGTGACTTCGACAGAATGACAGTCACTTTACAAGTTCTATAATTGCGAAAGTTATCTGACAGAGAGAGAGCGAGAGAGCGAGAGATTGAGACGGAGAGAGGAGATTGAGACGGAGAGAGAGAGTGAGAGAGAGAGTGAGAGAGAGTGAGAGTGAGGGAGAGGGAGAGAGAGTGAGAAAGCAAGAGAGAGATGTATGGATGCATAGATGTACAGATGTGCAGATGAAGAGATGTGGAGAGAGATAGAGTTTGAAGAGAGAAATGTGCACAGACTGACGCAGAAACGTTTCGGTACAGAAAATTCCAATGTGCACATCCACAAACTGAAACAGATACGAACAAGTTTCAAAGACGAAACAGTGCGAAATCGCAACATTGAAATGTCATACCAATCAAAACGAAGCATCATTCAACGTGCTCAAACGAACACGATGATCAAACAAACTGGACTCAAACGAACACATCACCATGACGAATCAAACCATAACTATTTATGTGACTGTGCAGTGTATTACGATGAAAGTGATTTAGTAAGGTACCGATTTATCCACAGACGTCAGTTCAAATTGTAACATGATTACTTTCCAAACTATTCTACACTTGTTCATAAACACGTGTCTTCACATAATCACAGATTACAAGTTCACACTTAAATATTCACGCTCTCACATTTCAGATTACTATGCATTGAGCGAACCAACAGGTGAGTTACATTCTTTATTAGTCAACAGAACGCACTATATCAGTCATGAAATGTAACTCAGTTCAGTCGAATATATACACTTTCTGACAATGTGATGTACTAAATCGTTCAAGTAATATTTGCATTAGTTGAACACACTGTCATTCTGTGATAAACAAGCTAGACATAGGATCATTGAGAAATTTCATGGAATACACTGAATCATATAGATTTGAAGAGAGTTTGCTCAAATGTGTGAATTGTGATGAATATGGAAAAGAGTTGACCATGTTGATAAACTGATACAACGGGATGGAAATAGAAGGTTAATCAGATTTCTGTGTTATATACAACGTGTGAATTGTCAACAAAATGACCACACAATAACCGAGTGACTTCGACAGAATGACAGTCACTTTACAAGTTCTATAATTGCGAAAGTTATCTGACAGAGAGAGAGAGAGAGAGAGCGAGAGATTGAGACGGAGAGAGAGTGTGAGAGAGAGTGAGAGAGAGTGAGAGTGAGGGAGAGGGAGAGAGAGGGAGGAAGCAAGAGAGAGATGTATAGATGCATAGATGTACAGATGTGCAGATGAAGAGATGTGGAGAGAGATAGAGTTTGAAGAGAGAAATGTGCACAGACTGACGCAGAAACGTTTCGGTACAGAAAATTCCAATGTGCACATCGACAAACTGAAACAGATACGAACAAGTTTCAAAGACGAAACAGTGCGAAATCGCAACATTTAAATGTCATACCAATCAAAACGAAGCATCATTCAACGTGCTCAAACGAACACGATGATCAAACAAACTGGACTCAAACGAACACATCACCATGACGAATCAAACCATAACTATTTATGTGACTGTGCAGTGTATTACGATGAAAGTGATTTAGTAAGGTACCGATTTATCCACAGACGTCAGTTCAAATTGTAACATGATTACTTTCCAAACTATTCTACACTTGTTCATAAACACGTGTCTTCACATAATCACAGATTACAAGTTCACACTTAAATATTCACACTCTCACATTTCAGATTACTATGCATTGAGCGAACCAACAGGTGAGTTACATTCTTTATTAGTCAACAGAACGCACTATATCAGTCATGAAATGTAACTCAGTTCAGTCGAATATATACACTTTCTGACAATGTGATGTACTAAATCGTTCAAGTAATATTTGCATTAGTTGAACACACTGTCATTCTGTGATAAACAAGCTAGACATAGGATCATTGAGAAATTTCATGGAATACACTGAATCATATAGATTTGAAGAGAGTTTGCTCAAATGTGTGAATTGTGATGAATATGGAAAAGAGTTGACCATGTTGATAAACTGATACAACGGGATGGAAATAGAAGGTTAATCAGATTTCTGTGTTATATACAACGTGTGAATTGTCAACAAATTGACCACACAATAACCGAGTGACTTCGACAGAATGACAGTCACTTTACAAGTTCTATAATTGCGAAAGTTATCTGACAGAGAGAGAGAGAGAGAGCGAGAGATTGCGACGGAGAGAGAGAGTGAGAGAGAGTGAGGGAAAGAGAGAGAGTGACAGAGAGAGAGAGTGAGAGAGAGTGAGAGTGAGGGAGAGGGAGAGAGAGGGAGGAAGCAAGAGAGAGATGTATAGATGCATAGATGTACAGATGTGCAGATGAAGAGATGTGGAGAGAGATAGAGTTTGAAGAGAGAAATGTGCACAGACTGACGCAGAAACGTTTCGGTACAGAAAATTCCAATGTGCACATCCACAAACTGAAACAGATACGAACAAGTTTCAAAGACGAAACAGTGCGAAATCGCAACATTTAAATGTCATACCAATCAAAACGAAGCATCATTCAACGTGCTCAAACGAACACGATGATCAAACAAACTGGACTCAAACGAACACATCACCATGACGAATCAAACCATAACTATTTATGTGACTGTGCAGTGTATTACGATGAAAGTGATTTAGTAAGGTACCGATTTATCCACAGACGTCAGTTCAAATTGTAACATGATTACTTTCCAAACTATTCTACACTTGTTCATAAACATGTGTCTTCACATAATCACAGATTACAAGTTCACACTTAAATATTCACGCTCTCACATTTCAGGTGACCTCGCATCAGACAAACCCACTAGTGAGTTACATTCTTTATTAGTCAACAGAACGCACTATATCAGTCATGAAATGTAACTCAGTTCAGTCGAATATATACACTTTCTGACAATGTGATGTACTAAATCGTTCAAGTAATATTTGCATTAGTTGAACACACTGTCATTCTGTGATAAACAAGCTAGACATAGGATCATTGAGAAATTTCATGGAATACACTGAATCATATAGATTTGAAGAGAGTTTGCTCAAATGTGTGAATTGTGATGAATATGGAAAAGAGTTGACCATGTTGATAAACTGATACAACGGGATGGAAATAGAAGGTTAATCAGATTTCTGTGTTATATACAACGTGTGAATTGTCAACAAAATGACCACACAATAACCGAGTGACTTCGACAGAATGACAGTCACTTTACAAGTTCTATAATTGCGAAAGTTATCTGACAGAGAGAGAGAGAGAGCGAGAGATTGAGACGGAGAGAGAGAGTGAGAGAGAGAGTGAGAGAGAGTGAGGAAGAGAGAGAGAGTGAGAGTGAGGGAGAGGGAGAGAGAGTGAGAAAGCAAGAGAGAGATGTATGGATGCATAGATGTACAGATGTGCAGATGAAGAGATGTGGAGAGAGATAGAGTTTGAAGAGAGAAATGTGCACAGACTGACGCAGAAACGTTTCGGTACAGAAAATTCCAATGTGCACATCCACAAACTGAAACAGATACGAACAAGTTTCAAAGACGAAACAGTGCGAAATCGCAACATTTAAATGTCATACCAATCAAAACGAAGCATCATTCAACGTGCTCAAACGAACACGATGATCAAACAAACTGGACTCAAACGAACACATCACCATGACGAATCAAACCATAACTATTTATGTGACTGTGCAGTGTATTACGATGAAAGTGATTTAGTAAGGTACCGATTTATCCACAGACGTCAGTTCAAATTGTAACATGATTACTTTCCAAACTATTCTACACTTGTTCATAAACACGTGTCTTCACATAATCACAGATTACAAGTTCACACTTAAATATTCACACTCTCACATTTCAGATTACTATGCATTGAGCGAACCAACAGGTGAGTTACATTCTTTATTAGTCAACAGAACGCACTATATCAGTCATGAAATGTAACTCAGTTCAGTCGAATATATACACTTTCTGACAATGTGATGTACTAAATCGTTCAAGTAATATTTGCATTAGTTGAACACACTGTCATTCTGTGATAAACAAGCTAGACATAGGATCATTGAGAAATTTCATGGAATACACTGAATCATATAGATTTGAAGAGAGTTTGCTCAAATGTGTGAATTGTGATGAATATGGAAAAGAGTTGACCATGTTGATAAACTGATACAACGGGATGGAAATAGAAGGTTAATCAGATTTCTGTGTTATATACAACGTGTGAATTGTCAACAAAATGACCACACAATAACCGAGTGACTTCGACAGAATGACAGTCACTTTACAAGTTCTATAAGTGAGGGAGAGAGAGAGAGTGACAGAGAGTGAGGGAGAGAGAGAGAGTGACAGAGAGAGAGTGAGAGAGAGTGAGAGTGAGGGAGAGGGAGAGAGAGGGAGAAAGCAAGAGAGAGACGTATAGATGCATAGATGTACAGATGTGCAGATGAAGAGATGTGGAGAGAGATAGAGTTTGAAGAGAGAAATGTGCACAGACTGACGCAGAAACGTTTCGGTACAGAAAATTCCAATGTGCACATCGACAAACTGAAACAGATACGAACAAGTTTCAAAGACGAAACAGTGCGAAATCGCAACATTGAAATGTCATACCAATCAAAACGAAGCATCATTCAACGTGCTCAAACGAACACGATGATCAAACAAACTGGACTCAAACGAACACATCACCATGACGAATCAAACCATAACTATTTATGTGACTGTGCAGTGTATTACGATGAAAGTGATTTAGTAAGGTACCGATTTATCCACAGACGTCAGTTCAAATTGTAACATGATTACTTTCCAAACTATTCTACACTTGTTCATAAACACGTGTCTTCACATAATCACAGATTACAAGTTCACACTTAAATATTCACGCTCTCACATTTCAGATTACTATGCATTGAGCGAACCAACAGGTGAGTTACATTCTTTATTAGTCAACAGAACGCACTATATCAGTCATGAAATGTAACTCAGTTCAGTCGAATATATACACTTTCTGATAATGTGATGTGCTGAATCGTTCAAGTAATATTTGCATTAGTTGAACACACTGTCATTCTGTGATAAACAAGCTAGACATAGGATCATTGAGAAATTTCATGGAATACACTGAATCATATAGATTTGAAGAGAGTTTGCTCAAATGTGTGAATTGTGATGAATATGGAAAAGAGTTGACCATGTTGATAAACTGATACAACGGGATGGAAATAGAAGGTTAATCAGATTTCTGTGTTATATACAACGTGTGAATTGTCAACAAAATGACCACACAATAACCGAGTGACTTCGACAGAATGACAGTCACTTTACAAGTTCTATAATTGCGAAAGTTATCTGACAGAGAGAGAGAGAGAGAGCGAGAGATTGAGACGGAGAGCGAGAGTGAGAGAGAGTGAGAGAGAGTGAGGGAGAGAGAGAGAGTGACAGAGAGAGAGAGTGAGAGAGAGTGAGAGTGAGTGAGAGGGAGAGAGAGTGAGAAAGCAAGAGAGAGATGTATAGATGCATAGATGTACAGATGTGCAGATGAAGAGATGTGGAGAGAGATAGAGTTTGAAGAGAGAAATGTGCACAGACTGACGCAGAAACGTTTCGGTACAGAAAATTCCAATGTGCACATCCACAAACTGAAACAGATACGAACAAGTTTCAAAGACGAAACAGTGCGAAATCGCAACATTCAAATGTCATACCAATCAAAACGAAGCATCATTCAATGTGCTCAAACGAACACGATGATCAAACAAACTGGACTCAAACGAACACATCACCATGACGAATCAAACCATAACTATTTATGTGACTGTGCAGTGTATTACGATGAAAGTGATTTAGTAAGGTACCGATTTATCCACAGACGTCAGTTCAAATTGTAACATGATTACTTTCCAAACTATTCTACACTTGTTCATAAACACGTGTCTTCACATAATCACAGATTACAAGTTCACACTTAAATATTCACGCTCTCACATTTCAGATTACTATGCATTGAGCGAACCAACAGGTGAGTTACATTCTTTATTAGTCAACAGAACGCACTATATCAGTCATGAAATGTAACTCAGTTCAGTCGAATATATACACTTTCTGACAATGTGATGTACTAAATCGTTCAAGTAATATTTGCATTAGTTGAACACACTGTCATTCTGTGATAAACAAGCTAGACATAGGATCATTGAGAAATTTCATGGAATACACTGAATCATATAGATTTGAAGAGAGTTTGCTCAAATGTGTGAATTGTGATGAATATGGAAAAGAGTTGACCATGTTGATAAACTGATACAACGGGATGGAAATAGAAGGTTAATCAGATTTCTGTGTTATATACAACGTGTGAATTGTCAACAAAATGACCACACAATAACCGAGTGACTTCGACAGAATGACAGTCACTTTACAAGTTCTATAATTGCGAAAGTTATCTGAGTGAGAGAGAGAGAGAGAGCGAGAGAGAGAGAGAGTGAGAGAGATTGAGAGTGAGGGAGAGGGAGAGAGAGTGAGAGTGAGGGAGAGGGAGAGAGAGGGAGAAAGCAAGAGAGAGATGTATAGATGCATAGATGTACAGATGTGCAGATGAAGAGATGTGGAGAGAGATAGAGTTTGAAGAGAGAAATGTGCACAGACTGACGCAGAAACGTTTCGGTACAGAAAATTCCAATGTGCACATCGACAAACTGAAACAGATACGAACAAGTTTCAAAGACGAAACAGTGCGAAATCGCAACATTGAAATGTCATACCAATCAAAACGAAGCATCATTCAACGTGCTCAAACGAACACGATGATCAAACAAACTGGACTCAAACGAACACATCACCATGACGAATCAAACCATAACTATTTATGTGACTGTGCAGTGTATTACGATGAAAGTGATTTAGTAAGGTACCGATTTATCCACAGACGTCAGTTCAAATTGTAACATGATTACTTTCCAAACTATTCTACACTTGTTCATAAACACGTGTCTTCACATAATCACAGATTACAAGTTCACACTTAAATATTCACGCTCTCACATTTCAGATTACTATGCATTGAGCGAACCAACAGGTGAGTTACATTCTTTATTAGTCAACAGAACGCACTATATCAGTCATGAAATGTAACTCAGTTCAGTCGAATATATACACTTTCTGACAATGTGATGTACTAAATCGTTCAAGTAATATTTGCATTAGTTGAACACACTGTCATTCTGTGATAAACAAGCTAGACATAGGATCATTGAGAAATTTCATGGAATACACTGAATCATATAGATTTGAAGAGAGTTTGCTCAAATGTGTGAATTGTGATGAATATGGAAAAGAGTTGACCATGTTGATAAACTGATACAACGGGATGGAAATAGAAGGTTAATCAGATTTCTGTGTTATATACAACGTGTGAATTGTCAACAAAATGACCACACAATAACCGAGTGACTTCGACAGAATGACAGTCACTTTACAAGTTCTATAATTGCGAAAGTTATCTGAGTGAGAGAGAGAGAGAGAGAGAGCGAGAGATTGAGACGGAGAGCGAGAGTGAGTGTGAGAGAGAGTGAGAGTGAGAGTGAGGGAGAGGGAGAGAGAGGGAGAAAGCAAGAGAGAGATGTATAGATGCGTAGATGTACAGATGTGCAGATGAAGAGATGTGGAGAGAGATAGAGTTTGAAGAGAGAAATGTGCACAGACTGACGCAGAAACGTTTCGGTACAGAAAATTCCAATGTGCACATCCACAAACTGAAACAGATACGAACAAGTTTCAAAGACGAAACAGTGCGAAATCGCAACATTGAAATGTCATACCAATCAAAACGAAGCATCATTCAACGTGCTCAAACGAACACGATGATCAAACAAACTGGACTCAAACGAACACATCACCATGACGAATCAAACCATAACTATTTATGTGACTGTGCAGTGTATTACGATGAAAGTGATTTAGTAAGGTACCGATTTATCCACAGACGTCAGTTCAAATTGTAACATGATTACTTTCCAAACTATTCTACACTTGTTCATAAACACGTGTCTTCACATAATCACAGATTACAAGTTCACACTTAAATATTCACGCTCTCACATTTCAGATTACTATGCATTGAGCGAACCAACAGGTGAGTTACATTCTTTATTAGTCAACAGAACGCACTATATCAGTCATGAAATGTAACTCAGTTCAGTCGAATATATACACTTTCTGACAATGTGATGTACTAAATCGTTCAAGTAATATTTGCATTTGTTGAACACACTGTCATTCTGTGATAAACAAGCTAGACATAGGATCATTGAGAAATTTCATGGAATACACTGAATCATATAGATTTGAAGAGAGTTTGCTCAAATGTGTGAATTGTGATGAATATGGAAAAGAGTTGACCATGTTGATAAACTGATACAACGGGATGGAAATAGAAGGTTAATCAGATTTCTGTGTTATATACAACGTGTGAATTGTCAACAAAATGACCACACAATAACCGAGTGACTTCGACAGAATGACAGTCACTTTACAAGTTCTATAATTGCGAAAGTTATCTGACAGAGAGAGAGAGAGAGAGAGCGAGAGATTGAGACGGAGAGAGAGTGTGAGAGAGAGAGTGAGAGTGAGGGAGAGGGAGAGAGAGGGAGGAAGCAAGAGAGAGATGTATAGATGCATAGATGTACAGATGTGCAGATGAAGAGATGTGGAGAGAGATAGAGTTTGAAGAGAGAAATGTGCACAGACTGACGCAGAAACGTTTCGGTACAGAAAATTCCAATGTGCACATCCACAAACTGAAACAGATACGAACAAGTTTCAAAGACGAAACAGTGCGAAATCGCAACATTTAAATGTCATACCAATCAAAACAAAGCATCATTCAACGTGCTCAAACGAACACGATGATCAAACAAACTGGACTCAAACGAACACATCACCATGACGAATCAAACCATAACTATTTATGTGACTGTGCAGTGTATTACGATGAAAGTGATTTAGTAAGGTACCGATTTATCCACAGACGTCAGTTCAAATTGTAACATGATTACTTTCCAAACTATTCTACACTTGTTCATAAACATGTGTCTTCACATAATCACAGATTACAAGTTCACACTTAAATATTCACGCTCTCACATTTCAGATTACTATGCATTGAGCGAACCAACAGGTGAGTTACATTCTTTATTAGTCAACAGAACGCACTATATCAGTCATGAAATGTAACTCAGTTCAGTCGAATATATACACTTTCTGACAATGTGATGTACTAAATCGTTCAAGTAATATTTGCATTAGTTGAACACACTGTCATTCTGTGATAAACAAGCTAGACATAGGATCATTGAGAAATTTCATGGAATACACTGAATCATATAGATTTGAAGAGAGTTTGCTCAAATGTGTGAATTGTGATGAATATGGAAAAGAGTTGACCATGTTGATAAACTGATACAACGGGATGGAAATAGAAGGTTAATCAGATTTCTGTGTTATATACAACGTGTGAATTGTCAACAAAATGACCACACAATAACCGAGTGACTTCGACAGAATGACAGTCACTTTACAAGTTCTATAATTGCGAAAGTTATCTGACAGAGAGAGAGAGAGAGAGAGAGAGCGAGAGATTGAGACGGAGAGAGAGTGTGAGAGAGAGAGTGAGAGAGAGTGAGAGTGAGGGAGAGGGAGAGAGAGGGAGAAAGCAAGAGAGAGATGTATGGATGCATAGATGTACAGATGTGCAGATGAAGAGATGTGGAGAGAGATAGAGTTTGAAGAGAGAAATGTGCACAGACTGACGCAGAAACGTTTCGGTACAGAAAATTCCAATGTGCACATCCACAAACTGAAACAGATACGAACAAGTTTCAAAGACGAAACAGTGCGAAATCGCAACATTTAAATGTCATACCAATCAAAACGAAGCATCATTCAACGTGCTCAAACGAACACGATGATCAAACAAACTGGACTCAAACGAACACATCACCATGACGAATCAAACCATAACTATTTATGTGACTGTGCAGTGTATTACGATGAAAGTGATTTAGTAAGGTACCGATTTATCCACAGACGTCAGTTCAAATTGTAACATGATTACTTTCCAAACTATTCTACACTTGTTCATAAACACGTGTCTTCACATAATCACAGATTACAAGTTCACACTTAAATATTCACGCTCTCACATTTCAGATTACTATGCATTGAGCGAACCAACAGGTGAGTTACATTCTTTATTAGTCAACAGAACGCACTATATCAGTCATGAAATGTAACTCAGTTCAGTCGAATATATACACTTTCTGACAATGTGATGTACTAAATCGTTCAAGTAATATCTGCATTAGTTGAACACACTGTCATTCTGTGATAAACAAGCTAGACATAGGATCATTGAGAAATTTCATGGAATACACTGAATCATATAGATTTGAAGAGAGTTTGCTCAAATGTGTGAATTGTGATGAATATGGAAAAGAGTTGACCATGTTGATAAACTGATACAACGGGATGGAAATAGAAGGTTAATCAGATTTCTGTGTTATATACAACGTGTGAATTGTCAACAAAATGACCACACAATAACCGAGTGACTTCGACAGAATGACAGTCACTTTACAAGTTCTATAATTGCGAAAGTTATCTGACAGAGAGAGAGAGAGAGAGAGAGAGAGAGAGCGAGAGATTGAGACGGAGAGTGAGAGAGAGAGTGAGGGAGAGAGAGAGTGACAGAGAGAGAGTGACAGAGAGAGAGAGTGAGAGAGAGTGAGAGTGAGGGAGAGGGAGAGAGAGGGAGAAAGCAAGAGAGAGATGTATAGATGCATAGATGTACAGATGTGCAGATGAAGAGATGTGGAGAGAGATAGAGTTTGAAGAGAGAAATGTGCACAGACTGACGCAGAAACGTTTCGGTACAGAAAATTCCAATGTGCACATCGACAAACTGAAACAGATACGAACAAGTTTCAAAGACGAAACAGTGCGAAATCGCAACATTCAAATGTCATACCAATCAAAACGAAGCATCATTCAACGTGCTCAAACGAACACGATGATCAAACAAACTGGACTCAAACGAACACATCACCATGACGAATCAAACCATAACTATTTATGTGACTGTGCAGTGTATTACGATGAAAGTGATTTAGTAAGGTACCGATTTATCCACAGACGTCAGTTCAAATTGTAACATGATTACTTTCCAAACTATTCTACACTTGTTCATAAACACGTGTCTTCACATAATCACAGATTACAAGTTCACACTTAAATATTCACGCTCTCACATTTCAGATTACTATGCATTGAGCGAACCAACAGGTGAGTTACATTCTTTATTAGTCAACAGAACGCACTATATCAGTCATGAAATGTAACTCAGTTCAGTCGAATATATACACTTTCTGACAATGTGATGTGCTGAATCGTTCAAGTAATATTTGCATTAGTTGAACACACTGTCATTCTGTGATAAACAAGCTAGACATAGGATCATTGAGAAATTTCATGGAATACACTGAATCATATAGATTTGAAGAGAGTTTGCTCAAATGTGTGAATTGTGATGAATATGGAAAAGAGTTGACCATGTTGATAAACTGATACAACGGGATGGAAATAGAAGGTTAATCAGATTTCTGTGTTATATACAACGTGTGAATTGTCAACAAAATGACCACACAATAACCGAGTGACTTCGACAGAATGACAGTCACTTTACAAGTTCTATAATTGCGAAAGTTATCTGAGTGAGAGAGAGAGAGAGAGCGAGAGATTGAGACGGAGAGCGAGAGTGAGAGAGAGAGAGAGTGAGAGAGAGTGAGAGTGAGAGAGAGTGAGAGTGAGGGAGAGGGAGAGAGAGGGAGAAAGCAAGAGAGAGATGTATGGATGCATAGATGTACAGATGTGCAGATGAAGAGATGTGGAGAGAGATAGAGTTTGAAGAGAGAAATGTGCACAGACTGACGCAGAAACGTTTCGGTACAGAAAATTCCAATGTGCACATCGACAAACTGAAACAGATACGAACAAGTTTCAAAGACGAAACAGTGCGAAATCGCAACATTGAAATGTCATACCAATCAAACGAAGCATCATTCAATGTGCTCAAACGAACACGATGATCAAACAAACTGGACTCAAACGAACACATCACCATGACGAATCAAACCATAACTATTTATGTGACTGTGCAGTGTATTACGATGAAAGTGATTTAGTAAGGTACCGATTTATCCACAGACGTCAGTTCAAATTGTAACATGATTACTTTCCAAACTATTCTACACTTGTTCATAAACACGTGTCTTCACATAATCACAGATTACAAGTTCACACTTAAATATTCACGCTCTCACATTTCAGATTACTATGCATTGAGCGAACCAACAGGTGAGTTGCATTCTTTATTAGTCAACAGAACGCACTATATCAGTCATGAAATGTAACTCAGTTCAGTCGAATATATACACTTTCTGACAATGTGATGTACTAAATCGTTCAAGTAATATTTGCATTAGTTGAACACACTGTCATTCTGTGATAAACAAGCTAGACATAGGATCATTGAGAAATTTCATGGAATACACTGAATCATATAGATTTGAAGAGAGTTTGCTCAAATGTGTGAATTGTGATGAATATGGAAAAGAGTTGACCATGTTGATAAACTGATACAACGGGATGGAAATAGAAGGTTAATCAGATTTCTGTGTTATATACAACGTGTGAATTGTCAACAAAATGACCACACAATAACCGAGTGACTTCGACAGAATGACAGTCACTTTACAAGTTCTATAATTGCGAAAGTTATCTGACAGAGAGAGAGAGAGAGAGAGCGAGAGATTGAGACGGAGAGAGAGAGTGAGAGAGAGTGAGGGAGAGAGAGAGAGTGACAGAGAGAGAGTGAGAGTGAGTGTGAGGGAGAGGGAGAGAGAGGGAGAAAGCAAGAGAGAGATGTATAGATGCATAGATGTACAGATGTGCAGATGAAGAGATGTGGAGAGAGATAGAGTTTGAAGAGAGAAATGTGCACAGACTGACGCAGAAACGTTTCGGTACAGAAAATTCCAATGTGCACATCGACAAACTGAAACAGATACGAACAAGTTTCAAAGACGAAACAGTGCGAAATCGCAACATTCAAATGTCATACGCGGAATCAAGAAGGCCAAAGAACACATAACGCCGTAAAATAGAAGCAGATATGAAAAGGTTGAATAACAGGTAGAAAGAACTGGAAAGGACTCAAACCATAACTATTTATGTGACTGTGCAGTGTATTACGATGAAAGTGATTTAGTAAGGTACCGATTTATCCACAGACGTCAGTTCAAATTGTAACATGATTACTTTCCAAACTATTCTACACTTGTTCATAAACACGTGTCTTCACATAATCACAGATTACAAGTTCACACTTAAATATTCACGCTCTCACATTTCAGATTACTATGCATTGAGCGAACCAACAGGTGAGTTACATTCTTTATTAGTCAACAGAACGCACTATATCAGTCATGAAATGTAACTCAGTTCAGTCGAATATATACACTTTCTGACAATGTGATGTACTAAATCGTTCAAGTAATATTTGCATTAGTTGAACACACTGTCATTCTGTGATAAACAAGCTAGACATAGGATCATTGAGAAATTTCATGGAATACACTGAATCATATAGATTTGAAGAGAGTTTGCTCAAATGTGTGAATTGTGATGAATATGGAAAAGAGTTGACCATGTTGATAAACTGATACAACGGGATGGAAATAGAAGGTTAATCAGATTTCTGTGTTATATACAACGTGTGAATTGTCAACAAAATGACCACACAATAACCGAGTGACTTCGACAGAATGACAGTCACTTTACAAGTTCTATAATTGCGAAAGTTATCTGAGTGAGAGAGAGAGAGAGAGCGAGAGATTGAGACGGAGAGCGAGAGTGAGAGAGAGAGAGAGTGAGAGAGAGTGAGAGTGAGGGAGAGGGAGAGAGAGGGAGAAAGCAAGAGAGAGATGTATAGATGCATAGATGTACAGATGTGCAGATGAAGAGATGTGGAGAGAGATAGAGTTTGAAGAGAGAAATGTGCACAGACTGACGCAGAAACGTTTCGGTACAGAAAATTCCAATGTGCACATCGACAAACTGAAACAGATACGAACAAGTTTCAAAGACGAAACAGTGCGAAATCGCAACATTCAAATGTCATACCAATCAAAACGAAGCATCATTCAACGTGCTCAAACGAACACGATGATCAAACAAACTGGACTCAAACGAACACATCACCATGACGAATCAAACCATAACTATTTATGTGACTGTGCAGTGTATTACGATGAAAGTGATTTAGTAAGGTACCGATTTATCCACAGACGTCAGTTCAAATTGTAACATGATTACTTTCCAAACTATTCTACACTTGTTCATAAACACGTGTCTTCACATAATCACAGATTACAAGTTCACACTTAAATATTCACGCTCTCACATTTCAGATTACTATGCATTGAGCGAACCAACAGGTGAGTTGCATTCTTTATTAGTCAACAGAACGCACTATATCAGTCATGAAATGTAACTCAGTTCAGTCGAATATATACACTTTCTGACAATGTGATGTACTAAATCGTTCAAGTAATATTTGCATTAGTTGAACACACTGTCATTCTGTGATAAACAAGCTAGACATAGGATCATTGAGAAATTTCATGGAATACACTGAATCATATAGATTTGAAGAGAGTTTGCTCAAATGTGTGAATTGTGATGAATATGGAAAAGAGTTGACCATGTTGATAAACTGATACAACGGGATGGAAATAGAAGGTTAATCAGATTTCTGTGTTATATACAACGTGTGAATTGTCAACAAAATGACCACACAATAACCGAGTGACTTCGACAGAATGACAGTCACTTTACAAGTTCTATAATTGCGAAAGTTATCTGACAGAGAGAGAGAGAGAGAGAGCGAGAGATTGAGACGGAGAGAGAGAGTGAGAGAGAGTGAGGGAGAGAGAGAGAGTGAGGGAGAGGGAGAGAGAGTGAGAAAGCAAGAGAGAGATGTATAGATGCATAGATGTACAGATGTGCAGATGAAGAGATGTGGAGAGAGATAGAGTTTGAAGAGAGAAATGTGCACAGACTGACGCAGAAACGTTTCGGTACAGAAAATTCCAATGTGCACATCGACAAACTGAAACAGATACGAACAAGTTTCAAAGACGAAACAGTGCGAAATCGCAACATTCAAATGTCATACCAATCAAAACGAAGCATCATTCAACGTGCTCAAACGAACACGATGATCAAACAAACTGGACTCAAACGAACACATCACCATGACGAATCAAACCATAACTATTTATGTGACTGTGCAGTGTATTACGATGAAAGTGATTTAGTAAGGTACCGATTTATCCACAGACGTCAGTTCAAATTGTAACATGATTACTTTCCAAACTATTCTACACTTGTTCATAAACACGTGTCTTCACATAATCACAGATTACAAGTTCACACTTAAATATTCACACTCTCACATTTCAGATTACTATGCATTGAGCGAACCAACAGGTGAGTTACATTCTTTATTAGTCAACAGAACGCACTATATCAGTCATGAAATGTAACTCAGTTCAGTCGAATATATACACTTTCTGACAATGTGATGTACTAAATCGTTCAAGTAATATTTGCATTAGTTGAACACACTGTCATTCTGTGATAAACAAGCTAGACATAGGATCATTGAGAAATTTCATGGAATACACTGAATCATATAGATTTGAAGAGAGTTTGCTCAAATGTGTGAATTGTGATGAATATGGAAAAGAGTTGACCATGTTGATAAACTGATACAACGGGATGGAAATAGAAGGTTAATCAGATTTCTGTGTTATATACAACGTGTGAATTGTCAACAAAATGACCACACAATAACCGAGTGACTTCGACAGAATGACAGTCACTTTACAAGTTCTATAATTGCGAAAGTTATCTGACAGAGAGAGAGAGAGAGAGAGAGAGCGAGAGATTGAGACGGAGAGAGAGAGTGAGAGAGAGTGAGGGAGAGAGAGAGAGTGACAGAGAGAGAGTGAGAGAGAGTGAGAGTGAGTGTGAGGGAGAGGGAGAGAGAGGGAGAGAGAGGGAGAAAGCAAGAGAGAGATGTATAGATGCATAGATGTACAGATGTGCAGATGAAGAGATGTGGAGAGAGATAGAGTTTGAAGAGAGAAATGTGCACAGACTGACGCAGAAACGTTTCGGTACAGAAAATTCCAATGTGCACATCGACAAACTGAAACAGATACGAACAAGTTTCAAAGACGAAACAGTGCGAAATCGCAACATTGAAATGTCATACCAATCAAAACGAAGCATCATTCAACGTGCTCAAACGAACACGATGATCAAACAAACTGGACTCAAACGAACACATCACCATGACGAATCAAACCATAACTATTTATGTGACTGTGCAGTGTATTACGACGAAAGTGATTTAGTAAGGTACCGATTTATCCACAGACGTCAGTTCAAATTGTAACATGATTACTTTCCAAACTATTCTACACTTGTTCATAAACACGTGTCTTCACATAATCACAGATTACAAGTTCACACTTAAATATTCACGCTCTCACATTTCAGATTACTATGCATTGAGCGAACCAACAGGTGAGTTACAGTCTTTATTAGTCAACAGAACGCACTATATCAGTCATGAAATGTAACTCAGTTCAGTCGAATATATACACTTTCTGACAATGTGATGTACTAAATCGTTCAAGTAATATTTGCATTAGTTGAACACACTGTCATTCTGTGATAAACAAGCTAGACATAGGATCATTGAGAAATTTCATGGAATACACTGAATCATATAGATTTGAAGAGAGTTTGCTCAAATGTGTGAATTGTGATGAATATGGAAAAGAGTTGACCATGTTGATAAACTGATACAACGGGATGGAAATAGAAGGTTAATCAGATTTCTGTGTTATATACAACGTGTGAATTGTCAACAAAATGACCACACAATAACCGAGTGACTTCGACAGAATGACAGTCACTTTACAAGTTCTATAATTGCGAAAGTTATCTGAGTGAGAGAGAGAGAGAGAGCGAGAGATTGAGACGGAGAGCGAGAGTGAGAGAGAGTGAGAGAGGGTGAGGGAGAGAGAGTGACAGAGAGAGAGAGTGAGAGAGAGTGAGAAAGCAAGAGAGAGATGTATAGATGCATAGATGTACAGATGTGCAGATGAAGAGATGTGGAGAGAGATAGAGTTTGAAGAGAGAAATGTGCACAGACTGACGCAGAAACGTTTCGGTACAGAAAATTCCAATGTGCACATCCACAAACTGAAACAGATACGAACAAGTTTCAAAGACGAAACAGTGCGAAATCGCAACATTTAAATGTCATACCAATCAAAACGAAGCATCATTCAACGTGCTCAAACGAACACGATGATCAAACAAACTGGACTCAAACGAACACATCACCATGACGAATCAAACCATAACTATTTATGTGACTGTGCAGTGTATTACGATGAAAGTGATTTAGTAAGGTACCGATTTATCCACAGACGTCAGTTCAAATTGTAACATGATTACTTTCCAAACTATTCTACACTTGTTCATAAACACGTGTCTTCACATAATCACAGATTACAAGTTCACACTTAAATATTCACACTCTCACATTTCAGATTACTATGCATTGAGCGAACCAACAGGTGAGTTACATTCTTTATTAGTCAACAGAACGCACTATATCAGTCATGAAATGTAACTCAGTTCAGTCGAATATATACACTTTCTGACAATGTGATGTACTAAATCGTTCAAGTAATATTTGCATTAGTTGAACACACTGTCATTCTGTGATAAACAAGCTAGACATAGGATCATTGAGAAATTTCATGGAATACACTGAATCATATAGATTTGAAGAGAGTTTGCTCAAATGTGTGAATTGTGATGAATATGGAAAAGAGTTGACCATGTTGATAAACTGATACAACGGGATGGAAATAGAAGGTTAATCAGATTTCTGTGTTATATACAACGTGTGAATTGTCAACAAAATGACCACACAATAACCGAGTGACTTCGACAGAATGACAGTCACTTTACAAGTTCTATAATTGCGAAAGTTATCTGACAGAGAGAGAGAGAGAGAGCGAGAGATTGAGACGGAGAGAGAGTGTGAGAGAGAGAGTGAGAGAGAGTGAGAGTGAGGGAGAGGGAGAGAGAGGGAGGAAGCAAGAGAGAGATGTATAGATGCATAGATGTACAGATGTGCAGATGAAGAGATGTGGAGAGAGATAGAGTTTGAAGAGAGAAATGTGCACAGACTGACGCAGAAACGTTTCGGTACAGAAAATTCCAATGTGCACATCCACAAACTGAAACAGATACGAACAAGTTTCAAAGACGAAATAGTGCGAAATCGCAACATTCAAATGTCATACCAATCAAAACGAAGCATCATTCAACGTGCTCAAACGAACACGATGATCAAACAAACTGGACTCAAACGAACACATCACCATGACGAATCAAACCATAACTATTTATGTGACTGTGCAGTGTATTACGATGAAAGTGATTTAGTAAGGTACCGATTTATCCACAGACGTCAGTTCAAATTGTAACATGGTTACTTTCCAAACTATTCTACACTTGTTCATAAACATGTGTCTTCACATAATCACAGATTACAAGTTCACACTTAAATATTCACGCTCTCACATTTCAGGTGACCTCGCATCAGACAAACCCACTAGTGAGTTACATTCTTTATCAGTCAACAGAACGCACTATATCAGTCATGAAATGTAACTCAGTTCAGTCGAATATATACACTTTCTGACAATGTGATGTACTAAATCGTTCAAGTAATATTTGCATTAGTTGAACACACTGTCATTCTGTGATAAACAAGCTAGACATAGGATCATTGAGAAATTTCATGGAATACACTGAATCATATAGATTTGAAGAGAGTTTGCTCAAATGTGTGAATTGTGATGAATATGGAAAAGAGTTGACCATGTTGATAAACTGATACAACGGGATGGAAATAGAAGGTTAATCAGATTTCTGTGTTATATACAACGTGTGAATTGTCAACAAAATGACCACACAATAACCGAGTGGCTTCGACAGAATGACAGTCACTTTACAAGTTCTATAATTGCGAAAGTTATCTGACAGAGAGAGAGAGAGAGAGAGCGAGAGATTGAGACGGAGAGAGTGAGTGAGAGAGAGTGAGAGTGAGGGAGAGAGAGAATGAGGGAGAGGGAGAGAGAGTGAGAAAGCAAGAGAGAGATGTATAGATGCATAGATGTACAGATGTGCAGATGAAGAGATGTGGAGAGAGATAGAGTTTGAAGAGAGAAATGTGCACAGACTGACGCAGAAACGTTTCGGTACAGAAAATTCCAATGTGCACATCGACAAACTGAAACAGATACGAACAAGTTTCAAAGACGAAACAGTGCGAAATCGCAACATTCAAATGTCATACCAATCAAAACGAAGCATCATTCAATGTGCTCAAACGAACACGATGATCAAACAAACTGGACTCAAACGAACACATCACCATGACGAATCAAACCATAACTATTTATGTGACTGTGCAGTGTATTACGATGAAAGTGATTTAGTAAGGTACCGATTTATCCACAGACGTCAGTTCAAATTGTAACATGATTACTTTCCAAACTATTCTACACTTGTTCATAAACACGTGTCTTCACATAATCACAGATTACAAGTTCACACTTAAATATTCACGCTCTCACATTTCAGATTACTATGCATTGAGCGAACCAACAGGTGAGTTACATTCTTTATTAGTCAACAGAACGCACTATATCAGTCATGAAATGTAACTCAGTTCAGTCGAATATATACACTTTCTGACAATGTGATGTACTAAATCGTTCAAGTAATATTTGCATTAGTTGAACACACTGTCATTCTGTGATAAACAAGCTAGACATAGGATCATTGAGAAATTTCATGGAATACACTGAATCATATAGATTTGAAGAGAGTTTGCTCAAATGTGTGAATTGTGATGAATATGGAAAAGAGTTGACCATGTTGATAAACTGATACAACGGGATGGAAATAGAAGGTTAATCAGATTTCTGTGTTATATACAACGTGTGAATTGTCAACAAAATGACCACACAATAACCGAGTGACTTCGACAGAATGACAGTCACTTTACAAGTTCTATAATTGCGAACGTTATCTGACAGAGAGAGAGAGAGAGAGAGCGAGAGATTGAGACGAAGAGCGAGAGTCAGAGAGTGTGAGAGAGAGAGTGAGAGTGAGTGAAATTGAGGGAGAGGGAGAGTGAGGGAGAGGGAGAGAGAGGGAGAAAGCAAGAGAGATATGTATAGATGCATAGATGTACAGATGTGCAGATGAAGAGATGTGGAGAGAGATAGAGTTTGAAGAGAGAAATGTGCACAGACTGACGCAGAAACGTTTCGGTACAGAAAATTCCAATGTGCACATCCACAAACTGAAACAGATACGAACAAGTTTCAAAGACGAAACAGTGCGAAATCGCAACATTGAAATGTCATACCAATCAAAACGAAGCATCATTCAATGTGCTCAAACGAACACGATGATCAAACAAACTGGACTCAAACGAACACATCACCATGACGAATCAAACCATAACTATTTATGTGACTGTGCAGTGTATTACGATGAAAGTGATTTAGTAAGGTACCGATTTATCCACAGACGTCAGTTCAAATTGTAACATGATTACTTTCCAAACTATTCTACACTTGTTCATAAACACGTGTCTTCACATAATCACAGATTACAAGTTCACACTTAAATATTCACGCTCTCACATTTCAGATTACTATGCATTGAGCGAACCAACAGGTGAGTTACATTCTTTATTAGTCAACAGAACGCACTATATCAGTCATGAAATGTAACTCAGTTCAGTCGAATATATACACTTTCTGACAATGTGATGTACTAAATCGTTCAAGTAATATTTGCATTAGTTGAACACACTGTCATTCTGTGATAAACAAGCTAGACATAGGATCATTGAGAAATTTCATGGAATACACTGAATCATATAGATTTGAAGAGAGTTTGCTCAAATGTGTGAATTGTGATGAATATGGAAAAGAGTTGACCATGTTGATAAACTGATACAACGGGATGGAAATAGAAGGTTAATCAGATTTCTGTGTTATATACAACGTGTGAATTGTCAACAAAATGACCACACAATAACCGAGTGACTTCGACAGAATGACAGTCACTTTACAAGTTCTATAATTGCGAACGTTATCTGACAGAGAGAGAGAGAGAGAGAGCGAGAGATTGAGACGAAGAGCGAGAGTCAGAGAGTGTGAGAGAGAGAGTGAGAGTGAGTGAAATTGAGGGAGAGGGAGAGTGAGGGAGAGGGAGAGAGAGGGAGAAAGCAAGAGAGATATGTATAGATGCATAGATGTACAGATGTGCAGATGAAGAGATGTGGAGAGAGATAGAGTTTGAAGAGAGAAATGTGCACAGACTGACGCAGAAACGTTTCGGTACAGAAAATTCCAATGTGCACATCGACAAACTGAAACAGATACGAACAAGTTTCAAAGACGAAACAGTGCGAAATCGCAACATTCAAATGTCATACCAATCAAAACGAAGCATCATTCAATGTGCTCAAACGAACACGATGATCAAACAAACTGGACTCAAACGAACACATCACCATGACGAATCAAACCATAACTATTTATGTGACTGTGCAGTGTATTACGATGAAAGTGATTTAGTAAGGTACCGATTTATCCACAGACGTCAGTTCAAATTGTAACATGATTACTTTCCAAACTATTCTACACTTGTTCATAAACACGTGTCTTCACATAATCACAGATTACAAGTTCACACTTAAATATTCACGCTCTCACATTTCAGATTACTATGCATTGAGCGAACCAACAGGTGAGTTACATTCTTTATTAGTCAACAGAACGCACTATATCAGTCATGAAATGTAACTCAGTTCAGTCGAATATATACACTTTCTGACAATGTGATGTACTAAATCGTTCAAGTAATATTTGCATTAGTTGAACACACTGTCATTCTGTGATAAACAAGCTAGACATAGGATCATTGAGAAATTTCATGGAATACACTGAATCATATAGATTTGAAGAGAGTTTGCTCAAATGTGTGAATTGTGATGAATATGGAAAAGAGTTGACCATGTTGATAAACTGATACAACGGGATGGAAATAGAAGGTTAATCAGATTTCTGTGTTATATACAACGTGTGAATTGTCAACAAAATGACCACACAATAACCGAGTGACTTCGACAGAATGACAGTCACTTTACAAGTTCTATAATTGCGAAAGTTATCTGAGTGAGAGAGAGAGAGAGAGCGAGAGATTGAGACGGAGAGCGAGAGTGAGAGAGAGTGAGAGTGAGAGAGAGTGAGAGTGAGAGAGAGTGAGAGTGAGAGAGAGTGAGAGTGAGGGAGAGGGAGAGAGAGGGAGAAAGCAAGAGAGAGATGTATAGATGCATAGATGTACAGATGTGCAGATGAAGAGATGTGGAGAGAGATAGAGTTTGAAGAGAGAAATGTGCACAGACTGACGCAGAAACGTTTCGGTACAGAAAATTCCAATGTGCACATCGACAAACTGAAACAGATACGAACAAGTTTCAAAGACGAAACAGTGCGAAATCGCAACATTCAAATGTCATACCAATCAAAACGAAGCATCATTCAACGTGCTCAAACGAACACGATGATCAAACAAACTGGACTCAAACGAACACATCACCATGACGAATCAAACCACAACTATTTATGTGACTGTGCAGTGTATTACGATGAAAGTGATTTAGTAAGGTACCGATTTATCCACAGACGTCAGTTCAAATTGTAACATGATTACTTTCCAAACTATTCTACACTTGTTCATAAACACGTGTCTTCACATAATCACAGATTACAAGTTCACACTTAAATATTCACGCTCTCACATTTCAGATTACTATGCATTGAGCGAACCAACAGGTGAGTTACATTCTTTATTAGTCAACAGAACGCACTATATCAGTCATGAAATGTAACTCAGTTCAGTCGAATATATACACTTTCTGACAATGTGATGTACTAAATCGTTCAAGTAATATTTGCATTAGTTGAACACACTGTCATTCTGTGATAAACAAGCTAGACATAGGATCATTGAGAAATTTCATGGAATACACTGAATCATATAGATTTGAAGAGAGTTTGCTCAAATGTGTGAATTGTGATGAATATGGAAAGGAGTTGACCATGTTGATAAACTGATACAACGGGATGGAAATAGAAGGTTAATCAGATTTCTGTGTTATATACAACGTGTGAATTGTCAACAAAATGACCACACAATAACCGAGTGACTTCGACAGAATGACAGTTGCTTTACAAGTTCTATAATTGCGAAAGTTATCTGAGTGAGAGAGAGAGAGAGAGCGAGAGATTGAGACGGAGAGCGAGAGTGAGAGAGAGTGAGAGTGAGAGAGAGTGAGATTGAGGGAGAGGGAGAGAGAGGGAGAAAGCAAGAGAGAGATGTATAGATGCATAGATGTACAGATGTGCAGATGAAGAGATGTGGAGAGAGATAGAGTTTGAAGAGAGAAATGTGCACAGACTGACGCAGAAACGTTTCGGTACAGAAAATTCCAATGTGCACATCCACAAACTGAAACAGATACGAACAAGTTTCAAAGACGAAACAGTGCGAAATCGCAACATTGAAATGTCATAACAATCAAAACGAAGCATCATTCAACGTGCTCAGACAAAGACGATGATCAAACAAACTGGACTCAAACGAACACATCACCATGACGAATCAAACCATAACTATTTATGTGACTGTGCAGTGTATTACGATGAAAGTGATTTAGTAAGGTACCGATTTATCCACAGACGTCAGTTCAAATTGTAACATGATTACTTTCCAAACTATTCTACACTTGTTCATAAACACGTGTCTTCACATAATCACAGATTACAAGTTCACACTTAAATATTCACGCTCTCACATTTCAGATTACTATGCATTGAGCGAACCAACAGGTGAGTTACATTCTTTATTAGTCAACAGAACGCACTATATCAGTCATGAAATGTAACTCAGTTCAGTCGAATATATACACTTTCTGACAATGTGATGTACTAAATCGTTCAAGTAATATTTGCATTAGTTGAACACACTGTCATTCTGTGATAAACAAGCTAGACATAGGATCATTGAGAAATTTCATGGAATACACTGAATCATATAGATTTGAAGAGAGTTTGCTCAAATGTGTGAATTGTGATGAATATGGAAAAGAGTTGACCATGTTGATAAACTGATACAACGGGATGGAAATAGAAGGTTAATCAGATTTCTGTGTTATATACAACGTGTGAATTGTCAACAAAATGACCACACAATAACCGAGTGACTTCGACAGAATGACAGTCACTTTACAAGTTCTATAATTGCGAAAGATATCTGAGTGAGAGAGAGAGAGAGAGAGCGAGAGATTGAGACGGAGAGCGAGAGTGAGAGAGAGTGAGGGAGAGAGAGAGTGACAGAGAGAGAGAGTGAGAGAGAGTGAGATTGAGGTAGAGGGAGAGAGAGTGAGAAAGCAAGAGAGAGATGTATAGATGCATAGATGTACAGATGTGCAGATGAAGAGATGTGGAGAGAGATAGAGTTTGAAGAGAGAAATGTGCACAGACTGACGCAGAAACGTTTCGGTACAGAAAATTCCAATGTGCACATCCACAAACTGAAACAGATACGAACAAGTTTCAAAGACGAAACAGTGCGAAATCGCAACATTAAAATGTCATACCAATCAAAACGAAGCATCATTCAACGTGCTCAGACAAAGACGATGATCAAACAAACTGGACTCAAACGAACACATCACCATGACGAATCAAACCATAACTATTTATGTGACTGTGCAGTGTATTACGATGAAAGTGATTTAGTAAGGTACCGATTTATCCACAGACGTCAGTTCAAATTGTAACATGATTACTTTCCAAACTATTCTACACTTGTTCATAAACACGTGTCTTCACATAATCACAGATTACAAGTTCACACTTAAATATTCACGCTCTCACATTTCAGATTACTATGCATTGAGCGAACCAACAGGTGAGTTACAGTCTTTATTAGTCAACAGAACGCACTATATCAGTCATGAAATGTAACTCAGTTCAGTCGAATATATACACTTTCTGACAATGTGATGTACTAAATCGTTCAAGTAATATTTGCATTAGTTGAACACACTGTCATTCTGTGATAAACAAGCTAGACATAGGATCATTGAGAAATTTCATGGAATACACTGAATCATATAGATTTGAAGAGAGTTTGCTCAAATGTGTGAATTGTGATGAATATGGAAAGGAGTTGACCATGTTGATAAACTGATACAACGGGATGGAAATAGAAGGTTAATCAGATTTCTGTGTTATATACAACGTGTGAATTGTCAACAAAATGACCACACAATAACCGAGTGACTTCGACAGAATGACAGTCACTTTACAAGTTCTATAATTGCGAAAGATATCTGAGTGAGAGTGAGAGAGAGAGAGCGAGAGATTGAGACGGAGAGCGAGAGTGAGAGAGAGAGAGAGTGAGAGAGAGTGAGAGTGAGAGAGAGTGAGAGTGAGGGAGAGGGAGAGTGAGGGAGAGGGAGAGAGAGGGAGAAAGCAAGAGAGAGATGTATAGATGCATAGATGTACAGATGTGCAGATGAAGAGATGTGGAGAGAGATAGAGTTTGAAGAGAGAAATGTGCACAGACTGACGCAGAAACGTTTCGGTACAGAAAATTCCAATGTGCACATCGACAAACTGAAACAGATACGAACAAGTTTCAAAGACGAAACAGTGCGAAATCGCAACATTGAAATGTCATACCAATCAAAACGAAGCATCATTCAACGTGCTCAAACGAACACGATGATCAAACAAACTGGACTCAAACGAACACATCACCATGACGAATCAAACCATAACTATTTATGTGACTGTGCAGTGTATTACGATGAAAGTGATTTAGTAAGGTACCGATTTATCCACAGACGTCAGTTCAAATTGTAACATGATTACTTTCCAAACTATTCTACACTTGTTCATAAACACGTGTCTTCACATAATCACAGATTACAAGTTCACACTTAAATATTCACGCTCTCACATTTCAGATTACTATGCATTGAGCGAACCAACAGGTGAGTTACATTCTTTATAAGTCAACAGAACGCACTATATCAGTCATGAAATGTAACTCAGTTCAGTCGAATATATACACTTTCTGATAATGTGATGTGCTGAATCGTTCAAGTAATATTTGCATTAGTTGAACACACTGTCATTCTGTGATAAACAAGCTAGACATAGGATCATTGAGAAATTTCATGGAATACACTGAATCATATAGATTTGAAGAGAGTTTGCTCAAATGTGTGAATTGTGATGAATATGGAAAAGAGTTGACCATGTTGATAAACTGATACGACGGGATGGAAATAGAAGGTTAATCAGATTTCTGTGTTATATACAACGTGTGAATTGTCAACAAAATGACCACACAATAACCGAGTGACTTCGACAGAATGACAGTCACTTTACAAGTTCTATAATTGCGAAAGTTATCTGAGTGAGAGAGAGAGAGAGAGCGAGAGATTGAGACGGAGAGCGAGAGTGAGAGAGAGTGAGAGTGAGGGAGAGGGAGAGTGAGGGAGAGGGAGAGTGAGGGAGAGGGAGAGAGAGGGAGAAAGCAAGAGAGAGATGTATAGATGCATAGATGTACAGATGTGCAGATGAAGAGATGTGGAGAGAGATAGAGTTTGAAGAGAGAAATGTGCACAGACTGACGCAGAAACGTTTCGGTACAGAAAATTCCAATGTGCACATCCACAAACTGAAACAGATACGAACAAGTTTCAAAGACGAAACAGTGCGAAATCGCAACATTCAAATGTCATACCAATCAAAACGAAGCATCATTCAACGTGCTCAAACGAACACGATGATCAAACAAACTGGACTCAAACGAACACATCACCATGACGAATCAAACCATAACTATTTATGTGACTGTGCAGTGTATTACGACGAAAGTGATTTAGTAAGGTACCGATTTATCCACAGACGTCAGTTCAAATTGTAACATGATTACTTTCCAAACTATTCTACACTTGTTCATAAACACGTGTCTTCACATAATCACAGATTACAAGTTCACACTTAAATATTCACGCTCTCACATTTCAGATTACTATGCATTGAGCGAACCAACAGGTGAGTTACATTCTTTATTAGTCAACAGAACGCACTATATCAGTCATGAAATGTAACTCAGTTCAGTCGAATATATACACTTTCTGACAATGTGATGTACTAAATCGTTCAAGTAATATTTGCATTAGTTGAACACACTGTCATTCTGTGATAAACAAGCTAGACATAGGATCATTGAGAAATTTCATGGAATACACTGAATCATATAGATTTGAAGAGAGTTTGCTCAAATGTGTGAATTGTGATGAATATGGAAAAGAGTTGACCATGTTGATAAACTGATACAACGGGATGGAAATAGAAGGTTAATCAGATTTCTGTGTTATATACAACGTGTGAATTGTCAACAAAATGACCACACAATAACCGAGTGACTTCGACAGAATGACAGTCACTTTACAAGTTCTATAATTGCGAAAGTTATCTGAGTGAGAGAGAGAGAGAGAGCGAGAGATTGAGACGGAGAGCGAGAGTGAGAGAGAGAGAGAGTGACAGAGAGAGAGTGAGAGAGAGTGAGAGTGAGGGAGAGGGAGAGAGAGGGAGAAAGCAAGAGAGAGATGTATAGATGCATAGATGTACAGATGTGCAGATGAAGAGATGTGGAGAGAGATAGAGTTTGAAGAGAGAAATGTGCACAGACTGACGCAGAAACGTTTCGGTACAGAAAATTCCAATGTGCACATCGACAAACTGAAACAGATACGAACAAGTTTCAAAGACGAAACAGTGCGAAATCGCAACATTAAAATGTCATACCAATCAAAACGAAGCATCATTCAACGTGCTCAAACGAACACGATGATCAAACAAACTGGACTCAAACGAACACATCACCATGACGAATCAAACCATAACTATTTATGTGACTGTGCAGTGTATTACGATGAAAATGATTTAGTAAGGTACCGATTTATCCACAGACGTCAGTTCAAATTGTAACATGATTACTTTCCAAACTATTCTACACTTGTTCATAAACACGTGTCTTCACATAATCACAGATTACAAGTTCACACTTAAATATTCACGCTCTCACATTTCAGATTACTATGCATTGAGCGAACCAACAGGTGAGTTACATTCTTTATTAGTCAACAGAACGCACTATATCAGTCATGAAATGTAACTCAGTTCAGTCGAATATATACACTTTCTGACAATGTGATGTACTAAATCGTTCAAGTAATATTTGCATTAGTTGAACACACTGTCATTCTGTGATAAACAAGCTAGACATAGGATCATTGAGAAATTTCATGGAATACACTGAATCATATAGATTTGAAGAGAGTTTGCTCAAATGTGTGAATTGTGATGAATATGGAAAAGAGTTGACCATGTTGATAAACTGATACAACGGGATGGAAATAGAAGGTTAATCAGATTTCTGTGTTATATACAACGTGTGAATTGTCAACAAAATGACCACACAATAACCGAGTGACTTCGACAGAATGACAGTCACTTTACAAGTTCTATAATTGCGAAAGTTATCTGACAGAGAGAGAGAGAGAGAGAGCGAGAGATTGAGACGGAGAGAGAGAGTGAGAGAGAGTGAGGGAGAGAGAGAGAGTGACAGAGAGAGAGTGAGAGTGAGTGTGAGGGAGAGGGAGAGAGAGGGAGAAAGCAAGAGAGAGATGTATAGATGCATAGATGTACAGATGTGCAGATGAAGAGATGTGGAGAGAGATAGAGTTTGAAGAGAGAAATGTGCACAGACTGACGCAGAAACGTTTCGGTACAGAAAATTCCAATGTGCACATCCACAAACTGAAACAGATACGAACAAGTTTCAAAGACGAAACAGTGCGAAATCGCAACATTCAAATGTCATACCAATCAAAACGAAGCATCATTCAACGTGCTCAAACGAACACGATGATCAAACAAACTGGACTCAAACGAACACATCACCATGACGAATCAAACCATAACTATTTATGTGACTGTGCAGTGTATTACGATGAAAGTGATTTAGTAAGGTACCGATTTATCCACAGACGTCAGTTCAAATTGTAACATGATTACTTTCCAAACTATTCTACACTTGTTCATAAACACGTGTCTTCACATAATCACAGATTACAAGTTCACACTTAAATATTCACACTCTCACATTTCAGATTACTATGCATTGAGCGAACCAACAGGTGAGTTACATTCTTTATTAGTCAACAGAACGCACTATATCAGTCATGAAATGTAACTCAGTTCAGTCGAATATATACACTTTCTGACAATGTGATGTGCTGAATCGTTCAAGTAATATTTGCATTAGTTGAACACACTGTCATTCTGTGATAAACAAGCTAGACATAGGATCATTGAGAAATTTCATGGAATACACTGAATCATATAGATTTGAAGAGAGTTTGCTCAAATGTGTGAATTGTGATGAATATGGAAAAGAGTTGACCATGTTGATAAACTGATACAACGGGATGGAAATAGAAGGTTAATCAGATTTCTGTGTTATATACAACGTGTGAATTGTCAACAAAATGACCACACAATAACCGAGTGACTTCGACAGAATGACAGTCACTTTACAAGTTCTATAATTGCGAAAGTTATCTGACAGAGAGAGAGAGAGAGAGAGCGAGAGATTGAGACGGAGAGAGAGAGTGAGAGAGAGTGAGGGAGAGAGAGAGAGTGACAGAGAGTGAGGGAGAGAGAGAGAGTGACAGAGAGAGAGTGAGAGAGAGTGAGAGTGAGGGAGAGGGAGAGAGAGGGAGAAAGCAAGAGAGAGATGTATAGATGCATAGATGTACAGATGTGCAGATGAAGAGATGTGGAGAGAGATAGAGTTTGAAGAGAGAAATGTGCACAGACTGACGCAGAAACGTTTCGGTACAGAAAATTCCAATGTGCACATCGACAAACTGAAACAGATACGAACAAGTTTCAAAGACGAAACAGTGCGAAATCGCAACATTGAAATGTCATACCAATCAAAACGAAGCATCATTCAACGTGCTCAAACGAACACGATGATCAAACAAACTGGACTCAAACGAACACATCACCATGACGAATCAAACCATAACTATTTATGTGACTGTGCAGTGTATTACGATGAAAGTGATTTAGTAAGGTACCGATTTATCCACAGACGTCAGTTCAAATTGTAACATGATTACTTTCCAAACTATTCTACACTTGTTCATAAACACGTGTCTTCACATAATCACAGATTACAAGTTCACACTTAAATATTCACGCTCTCACATTTCAGATTACTATGCATTGAGCGAACCAACAGGTGAGTTACATTCTTTATTAGTCAACAGAACGCACTATATCAGTCATGAAATGTAACTCAGTTCAGTCGAATATATACACTTTCTGACAATGTGATGTACTAAATCGTTCAAGTAATATTTGCATTAGTTGAACACACTGTCATTCTGTGATAAACAAGCTAGACATAGGATCATTGAGAAATTTCATGGAATACACTGAATCATATAGATTTGAAGAGAGTTTGCTCAAATGTGTGAATTGTGATGAATATGGAAAAGAGTTGACCATGTTGATAAACTGATACAACGGGATGGAAATAGAAGGTTAATCAGATTTCTGTGTTATATACAACGTGTGAATTGTCAACAAAATGACCACACAATAACCGAGTGACTTCGACAGAATGACAGTCACTTTACAAGTTCTATAATTGCGAAAGTTATCTGAGTGAGAGAGAGAGAGAGAGAGAGCGAGAGATTGAGACGGAGAGCGAGAGTGAGAGAGAGTGAGAGTGAGAGAGAGTGAGAGTGAGAGAGAGTGAGAGTGAGGGAGAGGGAGAGTGAGGGAGAGGGAGAGAGAGGGAGAAAGCAAGAGAGAGATGTATAGATGCATAGATGTACAGATGTGCAGATGAAGAGATGTGGAGAGAGATAGAGTTTGAAGAGAGTAATGTGCACAAACTGACGCAGAAACGTTTCGGTACAGAAAATTCCAATGTGCACATCCACAAACTGAAACAGATACGAACAAGTTTCAAAGACGAAACAGTGCGAAATCGCAACATTGAAATGTCATACCAATCAAAACGAAGCATCATTCAATGTGCTCAAACGAACACGATGATCAAACAAACTGGACTCAAACGAACACATCACCATGACGAATCAAACCATAACTATTTATGTGACTGTGCAGTGTATTACGATGAAAGTGATTTAGTAAGGTACCGATTTATCCACAGACGTCAGTTCAAATTGTAACATGATTACTTTCCAAACTATTCTACACTTGTTCATAAACACGTGTCTTCACATAATCACAGATTACAAGTTCACACTTAAATATTCACGCTCTCACATTTCAGATTACTATGCATTGAGCGAACCAACAGGTGAGTTACATTCTTTATTAGTCAACAGAACGCACTATATCAGTCATGAAATGTAACTCAGTTCAGTCGAATATATACACTTTCTGACAATGTGATGTACTAAATCGTTCAAGTAATATTTACATTAGTTGAACACACTGTCATTCTGTGATAAACAAGCTAGACATAGGATCATTGAGAAATTTCATGGAATACACTGAATCATATAGATTTGAAGAGAGTTTGCTCAAATGTGTGAATTGTGATGAATATGGAAAAGAGTTGACCATGTTGATAAACTGATACAACGGGATGGAAATAGAAGGTTAATCAGATTTCTGTGTTATATACAACGTGTGAATTGTCAACAAAATGACCACACAATAACCGAGTGACTTCGACAGAATGACAGTCACTTTACAAGTTCTATAATTGCGAAAGTTATCTGAGTGAGAGAGAGAGATAGAGCGAGAGATTGAGACGGAGAGAGAGAGTGAGAGAGGGTGAGGGAGAGAGAGAGAGTGACAGAGAGAGAGTGAGAGAGAGTGAGAGTGAGGGAGAGGGAGAGAGAGGGAGAAAGCAAGAGAGAGATGTATGGATGCATAGATGTACAGATGTGCAGATGAAGAGATGTGGAGAGAGATAGAGTTTGAAGAGAGAAATGTGCACAGACTGACGCAGAAACGTTTCGGTACAGAAAATTCCAATGTGCACATCGACAAACTGAAACAGATACGAACAAGTTTCAAAGACGAAACAGTGCGAAATCGCAACATTGAAATGTCATACCAATCAAAACGAAGCATCATTCAATGTGCTCAAACGAACACGATGATCAAACAAACTGGACTCAAACGAACACATCACCATGACGAATCAAACCATAACTATTTATGTGACTGTGCAGTGTATTACGATGAAAGTGATTTAGTAAGGTACCGATTTATCCACAGACGTCAGTTCAAATTGTAACATGATTACTTTCCAAACTATTCTACACTTGTTCATAAACACGTGTCTTCACATAATCACAGATTACAAGTTCACACTTAAATATTCACGCTCTCACATTTCAGATTACTATGCATTGAGCGAACCAACAGGTGAGTTACATTCTTTATTAGTCAACAGAACGCACTATATCAGTCATGAAATGTAACTCAGTTCAGTCGAATATATACACTTTCTGACAATGTGATGTACTAAATCGTTCAAGTAATATTTGCATTAGTTGAACACACTGTCATTCTGTGATAAACAAGCTAGACATAGGATCATTGAGAAATTTCATGGAATACACTGAATCATATAGATTTGAGGAGAGTTTGCTCAAATGTGTGAATTGTGATGAATATGGAAAAGAGTTGACCATGTTGATAAACTGATACAACGGGATGGAAATAGAAGGTTAATCAGATTTCTGTGTTATATACAACGTGTGAATTGTCAACAAAATGACCACACAATAACCGAGTGACTTCGACAGAATGACAGTCACTTTACAAGTTCTATAATTGCGAAAGTTATCTGAGTGAGAGAGAGAGAGAGAGCGAGAGATTGAGACGGAGAGCGAGAGTGAGTGTGAGAGAGAGTGAGAGTGAGGGAGAGGGAGAGTGAGGGAGAGGGAGAGTGAGGGAGAGGGAGAGAGAGGGAGAAAGCAAGAGAGAGATGTATAGATGCATAGATGTACAGATGTGCAGATGAAGAGATGTGGAGAGAGATAGAGTTTGAAGAGAGAAATGTGCACAGACTGACGCAGAAACGTTTCGGTACAGAAAATTCCAATGTGCACATCCACAAACTGAAACAGATACGAACAAGTTTCAAAGACGAAACAGTGCGAAATCGCAACATTGAAATGTCATACCAATCAAAACGAAGCATCATTCAACGTGCTCAAACGAACACGATGATCAAACAAACTGGACTCAAACGAACACATCACCATGACGAATCAAACCATAACTATTTATGTGACTGTGCAGTGTATTACGATGAAAGTGATTTAGTAAGGTACCGATTTATCCACAGACGTCAGTTCAAATTGTAACATGATTACTTTCCAAACTATTCTACACTTGTTCATAAACACGTGTCTTCACATAATCACAGATTACAAGTTCACACTTAAATATTCACGCTCTCACATTTCAGATTACTATGCATTGAGCGAACCAACAGGTGAGTTACATTCTTTATTAGTCAACAGAACGCACTATATCAGTCATGAAATGTAACTCAGTTCAGTCGAATATATACACTTTCTGACAATGTGATGTACTAAATCGTTCAAGTAATATTTGCATTAGTTGAACACACTGTCATTCTGTGATAAACAAGCTAGACATAGGATCATTGAGAAATTTCATGGAATACACTGAATCATATAGATTTGAAGAGAGTTTGCTCAAATGTGTGAATTGTGATGAATATGGAAAAGAGTTGACCATGTTGATAAACTGATACAACGGGATGGAAATAGAAGGTTAATCAGATTTCTGTGTTATATACAACGTGTGAATTGTCAACAAAATGACCACACAATAACCGAGTGACTTCGACAGAATGACAGTCACTTTACAAGTTCTATAATTGCGAAAGTTATCTGACAGAGAGAGAGAGAGAGAGAGCGAGAGATTGAGACGGAGAGAGAGAGTGAGAGAGAGTGAGGGAGAGAGAGAGAGTGAGGGAGAGGGAGAGAGAGTGAGAAAGCAAGAGAGAGATGTATAGATGCATAGATGTACAGATGTGCAGATGAAGAGATGTGGAGAGAGATAGAGTTTGAAGAGAGAAATGTGCACAGACTGACGCAGAAACGTTTCGGTACAGAAAATTCCAATGTGCACATCGACAAACTGAAACAGATACGGACAAGTTTCAAAGACGAAACAGTGCGAAATCGCAACATTAAAATGTCATACCAATCAAAACGAAGCATCATTCAACGTGCTCAAACGAACACGATGATCAAACAAACTGGACTCAAACGAACACATCACCATGACGAATCAAACCATAACTATTTATGTGACTGTGCAGTGTATTACGATGAAAGTGATTTAGTAAGGTACCGATTTATCCACAGACGTCAGTTCAAATTGTAACATGATTACTTTCCAAACTATTCTACACTTGTTCATAAACACGTGTCTTCACATAATCACAGATTACAAGTTCACACTTAAATATTCACACTCTCACATTTCAGATTACTATGCATTGAGCGAACCAACAGGTGAGTTACATTCTTTATTAGTCAACAGAACGCACTATATCAGTCATGAAATGTAACTCAGTTCAGTCGAATATATACACTTTCTGACAATGTGATGTACTAAATCGTTCAAGTAATATTTGCATTAGTTGAACACACTGTCATTCTGTGATAAACAAGCTAGACATAGGATCATTGAGAAATTTCATGGAATACACTGAATCATATAGATTTGAAGAGAGTTTGCTCAAATGTGTGAATTGTGATGAATATGGAAAAGAGTTGACCATGTTGATAAACTGATACAACGGGATGGAAATAGAAGGTTAATCAGATTTCTGTGTTATATACAACGTGTGAATTGTCAACAAAATGACCACACAATAACCGAGTGACTTCGACAGAATGACAGTCACTTTACAAGTTCTATAATTGCGAAAGTTATCTGACAGAGAGAGAGAGAGCGAGAGAGCGAGAGATTGAGACGGAGAGAGAGAGTGAGAGAGAGTGAGGGAGAGAGAGAAAGTGACAGAGAGAGAGTGAGAGAGAGAGAGAGTGAGAGAGAGTGAGAGAGAGGGAGTAAGCAAGAGAGAGATGTATGGATGCATAGATGTACAGATGTGCAGATGAAGAGATGTGGAGATAGATAGAATTTGATGAGAGAAATGTCCACAGACTGACGCAGAAACGTTTCGGTACAGAAAATTCCAATGTGCACATCCACAAACTGAAACAGATACGAACAAGTTTCAAAGACGAAACAGTGCGAAATCGCAACATTCAAATGTCATACCAATCAAAACGAAGCATCATTCAATGTGCTCAAACGAACACGATGATCAAACAAACTGGACTCAAACGAACACATCACCATGACGAATCAAACCATAACTATTTATGTGACTGTGCAGTGTATTACGATGAAAGTGATTTAGTAAGGTACCGATTTATCCACAGACGTCAGTTCAAATTGTAACATGATTACTTTCCAAACTATTCTACACTTGTTCATAAACACGTGTCTTCACATAATCACAGATTACAAGTTCACACTTAAATATTCACGCTCTCACATTTCAGATTACTATGCATTGAGCGAACCAACAGGTGAGTTACATTCTTTATTAGTCAACAGAACGCACTATATCAGTCATGAAATGTAACTCAGTTCAGTCGAATATATACACTTTCTGACAATGTGATGTACTAAATCGTTCAAGTAATATTTGCATTAGTTGAACACACTGTCATTCTGTGATAAACAAGCTAGACATAGGATCATTGAGAAATTTCATGGAATACACTGAATCATATAGATTTGAAGAGAGTTTGCTCAAATGTGTGAATTGTGATGAATATGGAAAAGAGTTGACCATGTTGATAAACTGATACAACGGGATGGAAATAGAAGGTTAATCAGATTTCTGTGTTATATACAACGTGTGAATTGTCAACAAAATGACCACACAATAACCGAGTGACTTCGACAGAATGACAGTCACTTTACAAGTTCTATAATTGCGAACGTTATCTGACAGAGAGAGAGAGAGAGAGAGCGAGAGATTGAGACGGAGAGCGAGAGTCAGAGAGTGTGAGAGAGAGAGTGAGAGAGAGTGAAAGTGAGGGAGAGGGAGAGTGAGGGAGAGGGAGAGAGAGGGAGAAAGCAAGAGAGAGATGTATAGCTGCATAGATGTACAGATGTGCAGATGAAGAGATGTGGAGAGAGATAGAGTTTGATGAGAGAAATGTGCACAGACTGACGCAGAAACGTTTCGGTACAGAAAATTCCAATGTGCACATCCACAAACTGAAACAGATACGAACAAGTTTCAAAGACGAAACAGTGCGAAATCGCAACATTCAAATGTCATACCAATCAAAACGAAGCATCATTCAACGTGCTCAAACGAACACGATGATCAAACAAACTGGACTCAAACGAACACATCACCATGACGAATCAAACCATAACTATTTATGTGACTGTGCAGTGTATTACGATGAAAGTGATTTAGTAAGGTACCGATTTATCCACAGACGTCAGTTCAAATTGTAACATGATTACTTTCCAAACTATCCTACACTTGTTCATAAACACGTGTCTTCACATAATCACAGATTACAAGTTCACACTTAAATATTCACGCTCTCACATTTCAGATTACTATGCATTGAGCGAACCAACAGGTGAGTTACATTCTTTATTAGTCAACAGAACGCACTATATCAGTCATGAAATGTAACTCAGTTCAGTCGAATATATACACTTTCTGACAATGTGATGTACTAAATCGTTCAAGTAATATTTGCATTAGTTGAACACACTGTCATTCTGTGATAAACAAGCTAGACATAGGATCATTGAGAAATTTCATGGAATACACTGAATCATATAGATTTGAAGAGAGTTTGCTCAAATGTGTGAATTGTGATGAATATGGAAAGGAGTTGACCATGTTGATAAACTGATACAACGGGATGGAAATAGAAGGTTAATCAGATTTCTGTGTTATATACAACGTGTGAATTGTCAACAAAATGACCACACAATAACCGAGTGACTTCGACAGAATGACAGTCACTTTACAAGTTCTATAATTGCGAAAGTTATCTGAGTGAGAGAGAGAGAGAGAGCGAGAGATTGAGACGGAGAGAGAGAGTGAGAGAGAGAGAGAGTGAGAGAGAGTGAGAGTGAGAGAGAGTGAGAGTGAGGGAGAGGGAGAGAGAGGGAGAAAGCAAGAGAGAGATGTATAGATGCATAGATGTACAGATGTGCAGATGAAGAGATGTGGAGAGAGATAGAGTTTGAAGAGAGAAATGTGCACAGACTGACGCAGAAACGTTTCGGTACAGAAAATTCCAATGTGCACATCGACAAACTGAAACAGATACGAACAAGTTTCAAAGACGAAACAGTGCGAAATCGCAACATTCAAATGTCATACCAATCAAAACGAAGCATCATTCAACGTGCTCAAACGAACACGATGATCAAACAAACTGGACTCAAACGAACACATCACCATGACGAATCAAACCACAACTATTTATGTGACTGTGCAGTGTATTACGATGAAAGTGATTTAGTAAGGTACCGATTTATCCACAGACGTCAGTTCAAATTGTAACATGATTACTTTCCAAACTATTCTACACTTGTTCATAAACACGTGTCTTCACATAATCACAGATTACAAGTTCACACTTAAATATTCACGCTCTCACATTTCAGATTACTATGCATTGAGCGAACCAACAGGTGAGTTACATTCTTTATTAGTCAACAGAACGCACTATATCAGTCATGAAATGTAACTCAGTTCAGTCGAATATATACACTTTCTGACAATGTGATGTGCTGAATCGTTCAAGTAATATTTGCATTAGTTGAACACACTGTCATTCTGTGATAAACAAGCTAGACATAGGATCATTGAGAAATTTCATGGAATACACTGAATCATATAGATTTGAAGAGAGTTTGCTCAAATGTGTGAATTGTGATGAATATGGAAAAGAGTTGACCATGTTGATAAACTGATACAACGGGATGGAAATAGAAGGTTAATCAGATTTCTGTGTTATATACAACGTGTGAATTGTCAACAAAATGACCACACAATAACCGAGTGACTTCGACAGAATGACAGTCACTTTACAAGTTCTATAATTGCGAAAGTTATCTGAGTGAGAGAGAGAGAGAGAGCGAGAGATTGAGACGGAGAGCGAGAGTGAGAGAGAGTGAGAGTGAGGGAGAGGGAGAGTGAGGGAGAGGGAGAGAGAGGGAGAAAGCAAGAGAGAGATGTATAGATGCATAGATGTACAGATGTGCAGATGAAGAGATGTGGAGAGAGATAGAGTTTGAAGAGAGAAATGTGCACAGACTGACGCAGAAACGTTTCGGTACAGAAAATTCCAATGTGCACATCGACAAACTGAAACAGATACGAACAAGTTTCAAAGACGAAACAGTGCGAAATCGCAACATTCAAATGTCATACCAATCAAAACGAAGCATCATTCAACGTGCTCAGACAAAGACGATGATCAAACAAACTGGACTCAAACGAACACATCACCATGACGAATCAAACCATAACTATTTATGTGACTGTGCAGTGTATTACGATGAAAGTGATTTAGTAAGGTACCGATTTATCCACAGACGTCAGTTCAAATTGTAACATGATTACTTTCCAAACTATTCTACACTTGTTCATAAACACGTGTCTTCACATAATCACAGATTACAAGTTCACACTTAAATATTCACGCTCTCACATTTCAGATTACTATGCATTGAGCGAACCAACAGGTGAGTTACATTCTTTATTAGTCAACAGAACGCACTATATCAGTCATGAAATGTAACTCAGTTCAGTCGAATATATACACTTTCTGACAATGTGATGTACTAAATCGTTCAAGTAATATTTGCATTAGTTGAACACACTGTCATTCTGTGATAAACAAGCTAGACATAGGATCATTGAGAAATTTCATGGAATACACTGAATCATATAGATTTGAAGAGAGTTTGCTCAAATGTGTGAATTGTGATGAATATGGAAAAGAGTTGACCATGTTGATAAACTGATACAACGGGATGGAAATAGAAGGTTAATCAGATTTCTGTGTTATATACAACGTGTGAATTGTCAACAAAATGACCACACAATAACCGAGTGACTTCGACAGAATGACAGTCACTTTACAAGTTCTATAATTGCGAAAGTTATCTGAGTGAGAGAGAGAGAGAGAGCGAGAGATTGAGACGGAGAGAGAGAGTGAGAGAGAGAGAGAGTGAGAGAGATTGAGAGTGAGGGAGAGGGAGAGAGAGGGAGAAAGCAAGAGAGAGATGTATAGATGCATAGATGTACAGATGTGCAGATGAAGAGATGTGGAGAGAGATAGAGTTTGAAGAGAGAAATGTGCACAGACTGACGCAGAAACGTTTCGGTACAGAAAATTCCAATGTGCACATCCACAAACTGAAACAGATACGAACAAGTTTCAAAGACGAAACAGTGCGAAATCGCAACATTGAAATGTCATACCAATCAAAACGAAGCATCATTCAACGTGCTCAAACGAACACGATGATCAAACAAACTGGACTCAAACGAACACATCACCATGACGAATCAAACCATAACTATTTATGTGACTGTGCAGTGTATTACGATGAAAGTGATTTAGTAAGGTACCGATTTATCCACAGACGTCAGTTCAAATTGTAACATGATTACTTTCCAAACTATTCTACACTTGTTCATAAACACGTGTCTTCACATAATCACAGATTACAAGTTCACACTTAAATATTCACGCTCTCACATTTCAGATTACTATGCATTGAGCGAACCAACAGGTGAGTTACATTCTTTATTAGTCAACAGAACGCACTATATCAGTCATGAAATGTAACTCAGTTCAGTCGAATATATACACTTTCTGACAATGTGATGTACTAAATCGTTCAAGTAATATTTGCATTAGTTGAACACACTGTCATTCTGTGATAAACAAGCTAGACATAGGATCATTGAGAAATTTCATGGAATACACTGAATCATATAGATTTGAAGAGAGTTTGCTCAAATGTGTGAATTGTGATGAATATGGAAAAGAGTTGACCATGTTGATAAACTGATACAACGGGATGGAAATAGAAGGTTAATCAGATTTCTGTGTTATATACAACGTGTGAATTGTCAACAAAATGACCACACAATAACCGAGTGACTTCGACAGAATGACAGTCACTTTACAAGTTCTATAATTGCGAAAGTTATCTGAGTGAGAGAGAGAGAGAGAGCGAGAGATTGAGACGGAGAGCGAGAGTGAGAGAGAGTGAGAGTGAGAGAGAGTGAGAGTGAGGGAGAGTGAGAGTGAGTGAGAGGGAGAGAGAGGGAGAAAGCAAGAGAGAGATGTATGGATGCATAGATGTACAGATGTGCAGATGAAGAGATGTGGAGAGAGATAGAGTTTGAAGAGAGAAATGTGCACAGACTGACGCAGAAACGTTTCGGTACAGAAAATTCCAATGTGCACATCCACAAACTGAAACAGATACGAACAAGTTTCAAAGACGAAACAGTGCGAAATCGCAACATTCAAATGTCATACCAATCAAAACGAAGCATCATTCAACGTGCTCAAACGAACACGATGATCAAACAAACTGGACTCAAACGAACACATCACCATGACGAATCAAACCATAACTATTTATGTGACTGTGCAGTGTATTACGATGAAAGTGATTTAGTAAGGTACCGATTTATCCACAGACGTCAGTTCAAATTGTAACATGATTACTTTCCAAACTATTCTACACTTGTTCATAAACACGTGTCTTCACATAATCACAGATTACAAGTTCACACTTAAATATTCACGCTCTCACATTTCAGATTACTATGCATTGAGCGAACCAACAGGTGAGTTACATTCTTTATTAGTCAACAGAACGCACTATATCAGTCATGAAATGTAACTCAGTTCAGTCGAATATATACACTTTCTGACAATGTGATGTACTAAATCGTTCAAGTAATATTTGCATTAGTTGAACACACTGTCATTCTGTGATAAACAAGCTAGACATAGGATCATTGAGAAATTTCATGGAATACACTGAATCATATAGATTTGAAGAGAGTTTGCTCAAATGTGTGAATTGTGATGAATATGGAAAGGAGTTGACCATGTTGATAAACTGATACAACGGGATGGAAATAGAAGGTTAATCAGATTTCTGTGTTATATACAACGTGTGAATTGTCAACAAAATGACCACACAATAACCGAGTGACTTCGACAGAATGACAGTCACTTTACAAGTTCTATAATTGCGAAAGTTATCTGACAGAGAGAGAGCGAGAGAGCGAGAGATTGAGACGGAGAGAGAGAGTGAGAGAGAGTGAGGGAGAGAGAGAAAGTGACAGAGAGAGAGAGTGAGAGAGAGTGAGAGTGAGGGAGAGGGAGAGAGAGTGAGAAAGCAAGAGAGAGATGTATAGCTGCATAGATGTACAGATGTGCAGATGAAGAGATGTGGAGAGAGATAGAGTTTGAAGAGAGAAATGTGCACAGACTGACGCAGAAACGTTTCGGTACAGAAAATTCCAATGTGCACATCCACAAACTGAAACAGATACGAACAAGTTTCAAAGACGAAACAGTGCGAAATCGCAACATTCAAATGTCATACCAATCAAAACGAAGCATCATTCAATGTGCTCAAACGAACACGATGATCAAACAAACTGGACTCAAACGAACACATCACCATGACGAATCAAACCATAACTATTTATGTGACTGTGCAGTGTATTACGATGAAAGTGATTTAGTAAGGTACCGATTTATCCACAGACGTCAGTTCAAATTGTAACATGATTACTTTCCAAACTATTCTACACTTGTTCATAAACACGTGTCTTCACATAATCACAGATTACAAGTTCACACTTAAATATTCACGCTCTCACATTTCAGATGACTATGCATTGAGCGAACCAACAGGTGAGTTACATTCTTTATTAGTCAACAGAACGCACTATATCAGTCATGAAATGTAACTCAGTTCAGTCGAATATATACACTTTCTGACAATGTGATGTACTAAATCGTTCAAGTAATATTTGCATTAGTTGAACACACTGTCATTCTGTGATAAACAAGCTAGACATAGGATCATTGAGAAATTTCATGGAATACACTGAATCATATAGATTTGAAGAGAGTTTGCTCAAATGTGTGAATTGTGATGAATATGGAAAAGAGTTGACCATGTTGATAAACTGATACAACGGGATGGAAATAGAAGGTTAATCAGATTTCTGTGTTATATACAACGTGTGAATTGTCAACAAAATGACCACACAATAACCGAGTGACTTCGACAGAATGACAGTCACTTTACAAGTTCTATAATTGCGAAAGTTATCTGAGTGACGGAGAGCGAGAGTGAGAGAGAGTGAGAGTGAGAGAGAGTGAGGGAGAGGGAGAGTGAGGGAGAGGGAGAGTGAGGGAGAGGGAGAGAGAGGGAGGAAGCAAGAGAGAGATGTATAGATGCATAGATGTACAGATGTGCAGATGAAGAGATGTGGAGAGAGATAGAGTTTGAAGAGAGAAATGTGCACAGACTGACGCAGAAACGTTTCGGTACAGAAAATTCCAATGTGCACATCCACAAACTGAAACAGATACGAACAAGTTTCAAAGACGAAACAGTGCGAAATCGCAACATTCAAATGTCATACCAATCAAAACGAAGCATCATTCAACGTGCTCAGACAAAGACGATGATCAAACAAACTGGACTCAAACGAACACATCACCATGACGAATCAAACCATAACTATTTATGTGACTGTGCAGTGTATTACGATGAAAGTGATTTAGTAAGGTACCGATTTATCCACAGACGTCAGTTCAAATTGTAACATGATTACTTTCCAAACTATTCTACACTTGTTCATAAACACGTGTCTTCACATAATCACAGATTACAAGTTCACACTTAAATATTCACGCTCTCACATTTCAGATTACTATGCATTGAGCGAACCAACAGGTGAGTTACATTCTTTATTAGTCAACAGAACGCACTATATCAGTCATGAAATGTAACTCAGTTCAGTCGAATATATACACTTTCTGACAATGTGATGTACTAAATCGTTCAAGTAATATTTGCATTAGTTGAACACACTGTCATTCTGTGATAAACAAGCTAGACATGGGATCATTGAGAAATTTCATGGAATACACTGAATCATATAGATTTGAAGTGAGTTTGCTCAAATGTGTGAATTGTGATGAATATGGAAAAGAGTTGACCATGTTGATAAACTGATACAACGGGATGGAAATAGAAGGTTAATCAGATTTCTGTGTTATATACAACGTGTGAATTGTCAACAAAATGACCACACAATAACCGAGTGACTTCGACAGAATGACAGTCACTTTACAATTTCTTTTAACGAAAGTATTCTGAGTATAATTTTGTGTTTCCATAGGTCATTATACGTTTTGAATTGCACATTTGTGAATCTTTATTAGTTCACTGTTTAATTACGTTCATATCTGACACCGTACAATTGATGTCCTGAATATTTGTATTTATTTCCACACTCATTTCTTCTTTGTTATTATTTTTGTCGAATTCCCAATAAGACTATTGTATTGTTGACATTCAGCTGTCCTTAAATTAACGATAATCGGATGGTGATTTATATACACACACCCGTCTTTCTTAAAATTTCACTTTATTTAATTGCTGGTTTGTCAATTCTTGTATACCTTCACCTTACAACTAATTGAAAAGCCTCCACGAATTACAAATTTTTGATTATAGTTCCAGAACATTTGAAAACGAGAATTAAACATTACAAAGATGCATATTATAACTCTTCAATACAAAAATGTAAGTTATTTAGAATAATCTAAAATTTGTTTATATTCAAGTATGCTTATCAAATAAATTATCCTGATGTTTCTCATAAATCGTGTGTTTATGGAATTGACGTTACGAATGATTGTGGACCAACTGCGGGACAAACTTCACTAACGCATTACCAAACAGCACAATTTGTTACGTTCAAGTTCTTGCTTTGATGGGCATAATTTTCGTTTGAATAACTGATTTTGCAAAATCATTACCACATTAGCTATGCATGTGAAACTCACATCTGGATCACCTAACGTCATCTCAAAAAATAACTGTTTTGGGTCTTGTGCACTTAATCATATACACTAGCAAATAACCCATTTTCATGAACTTCATCGCAGCTTGTCGTAGCACGTGTCCACCATAATTAACTCGGTCAAATCAACATCGTAAAAGATTCTTCTTTATCAAATAGAATTTGTAATATTCAAGTATGAACAATATTCGAACTACTGTTGAAAAAATCTATATGACTTTGATTTCAGTTTTATCTCTTGAACCATATACACGCGCGAGTTCCACAAGAGCACCACAGATATATCACGAAGGTAAGTAACTTGTTTATTAATTAAACTAGCTTACACAGTTGCATAGTAAATGCTTTCAAAACATTCGCATTCTACAACGACTGATATGAAAACATTGATATGCTTTCGCTTCTCATGTATTGACGTAGGTTTGAAGACGTTTCAGCCTTATCAACTGAAGGATGAACAGAGTCAGGTCCATTGCTTTTATTATTGAAAAAATTCGCCGATGAATTTCATTTGTTTAAAGGGTGGTGGAAAACAGTCAAGTTGTTGGGATTCAAACTCTCGAAAAAATTCAAACTTCACGTCTTCAAAGTTTAGTACAACAATGATTGTTATTCTCTAAAAATGTTTTCACTGTGTTTTCTTTGTAATACATCTACCGTGGTATTATCAACTGTGAATGTACTTCTGGAGTATTTCTTATTTCTTCTAGAATGTCTGAGATTAGAAAAGTTATACTTCACAAAGTGGGCAGTACATTATCTATCAAGTAAGTCCTGTTGTGATACTTCTTCGTCTGTACAAATTGCACAGTTTGGATTTGTACTCACGGGATTTATTATCTTAAACACAAAGTCTCTCATTATGAAATCAGGTGTATTTGACCTCCCTTTGTAAATGAGACTAACGTACCAGAGAAATGTTTGTGATTAGCACAACTCCTAGTCAGATCGTCGTTATATAATGAATGATAGACGACACCGCACACCATGTCACTTCCAGATTTTACAACAGTACTTACAATGAGACCACACAGACACAATGAATTTCTCAAAATGGAGTATTGGATATGTGCGTCTGCTTTATCTACGTATTTATTATTCTATTTTTCTTACAGAAAATGGAGCAACTGATATCACTCTGTTGCAAAGTTATGAAAGTACGTAGTTTTTCATTGTTCTAGACAGTTTTCGGGAGAAAAGGATCAGCAGCTTGTTTGCAAAATGTTCCATTGTACAGTCCACAAAACTTAACAGGTTAATATACGTCTTTGTATATCCGAAAATATCGCTATGTACATACAGATTCGTTTGACATACATCCAAAAAGTGCACGGAATGTTTGGATGCCTAAATAAGGGTTGATCATTTGTATGATGTCACATAAATATCTTTCAGATGGTTATTAATTAATTGAGTGTTAAGAAAGCCAACAATATTTGCTTACCTGTTTGGTTGTACATTTTAAAATCGTCACATTGACCCAACCAGATTGTCACTGCTCGGAGGTGAGAGATGGTTATTAATTAATTTTCAGAACGTGGTGCATATCTCTCTATCTGTACGGTGTCCTCGGCTTGCTAAGTGAACAGGGTCTCCTTATTCGTTCATGGATGAAATATATTAGAGGAGCTGTTTCTCGCTGACAATACGACGAAAATGTGTAAAAAATATAAAATTAGGTGATGACTACCTCATGCACATGGAAATGCATATGAGCCTGAAATTTATGATTTGCACGAAACCGTCATGCAGTCTTAAATAAACCTTCAGCGCAGTCCATGTTTCTCTGAACTAGATATTATTCAAATCACAGATCACCTTCAAACAGTGACTTTATAGTGTAAATGGACGAAATGATTCTCAATAGCTACCATAAACTCTCACAATTTTTGTTTTGTTTTCCAAAAACAGATGAATACGAAGAGGCAAAGAAGGGAGATGAAAATGCTGACCCCCGGAGAGACTGTAATTATCATTAACATTTTAATTACTGCGAACAAATTTGAAACAGCTTCTCGTAAATATCCAATGGTTCTACTCTTAAACGTTGTTGCATTCGACACAGTGGTTTACGAAAGTGAGGCCTTCCTTCTGAGCAAAAGTGCCTGCAAAATCTACGTATTAACGAATAACACAAGCAATAAAGATGAAAAACGATTACTGTATTCGAAGTGATTGAATTTTGGTGTGATGTATTTGCACTCAGAATTAACATTTGGATGATAGCAATAATATGTATATTCTGGAAGTAATAATTTCAGAATTCACGCCAGTTTACAGGCATGGTCAGCTTCACATAAATGGAAACACTAGATATACGGAACAGACATGAGCCATAACGAATTAATTAAAATCATCTACAACTAAGGGAAGTAAAATGGAAACAGAGAGCACGGAACCACAATTACTGAGAACACTACTGTGAACCATTTACAATCTAATGCGAATATTGTGACAGAAAATTTATAACGACTTTTCCTAGTGTTATAGTTGTCTTATCTTTATCGCCATTTTCACGAACGACCAATGTTACTAAACATGTGACCCTGACGTCTGCTCACAGTAGGTGAAAATATTGGTCATGAATTGTTCATTATTAAATGGTTCACCAACAGTGATATAATGTCTATCACTTTTATCCACTATAATTTTTCAATAACTGACGAGATTTAATTGAATGCTTATTGCATAAATTATTCCTTTCACAGGGGGTGGACGATTACGAGCAAGTATTTCTAAGAAGTGGAAAGAGAGAGAAATTCTTGACGACGTCGAAAGTAATGTTACATACTTCACCCTTTTCTAGTAAACGTAACAAAAACAGTAGAGTAAACCCACTGGTAACTTCAATTGACCTATCAACTAGGCATCCTATAATATCTCAAACGTTGAACGAACCAGATAAATTAAAATCATCGTTCATTATTGACAACATAACAGACTGATATTTAGAATGAACAATTTCAAACTATTTATGAGATAACATCCAACAATATTGTTTGAAGTCTTTTAGCTACACAACTATAATCGGTAAATGGTTATTCAAATGCAAAATAATAGTACAAGTATTCCCAAACGACAGTGGAAATGAACACAACTGAAACAAACGTTGTTGAATGAAATAGTGAAAGAATGTTCGTAAAATGATACACTGTCTGAGAGTACAAGTGACATAAGAGAATGAAATACTGTAAACATGAAAACTGTTCGTTTAGTAATTTGATAGGTTTATAATGAGAATCATTATTATTCCACTTTAAGGTGCTTACATCGCTGAACCGCGCACAAACGTGAATGTGAATAAAGGTGAGTTTGGCATATTCCACCTTTAAGTACGATTTTGTTTATTAATATCACTAACACTTTATTGTGTGAAAAGACCGAATGACTAGTGATTATCTACAATTCACCCATTTTCAAACGCTTTCATGTAAGCAAAGTTGGATAGTGGCGTTACGAACTTAGCTACTGAGTCATGGTAGCCACATGATTGTGCAATATGGCGAAGTTCAAATCCACTCGTAACCGTCTAGTTGGACCTTCCCATTGATACTTGGCACTGCAAATGATAAGTCTCTTATTCGCATGTGTGTATACTGTGTTTAATGCCTCGATATTGCCTTAAGCGTTATAAGCAAAGATGGATAGTGGCTGGTAGTGGAATCCAGGACGCGCGTTTTGTCCTAGTTGGGACTCGTCAGCTGGATGAACCTGAATCTCAGAGTTGATGTTTGCTCTGACACTCGATCACAATACCGTCAGCTTCAAACTTCATCGCGTTATTCACTTAGCCACTGAGTTCTGATAGCTTTCATGTAGTTGCATCAAATTCGTCAACTAAATTTTCAATGATACTCTGTCAGAATGAATAAAATTAATCCAAAATTCCCGTGAATAATGTATGATTCTGCTCTGAAAATTCACAGAGGAACTGAAGAAACAGTTAACGAATACTGGAAATAATATTGAAGCTCAACTCAGTAAGCTGAACATTCATAATAATGTGTTTTCTGTTGTTGCATGCCCAACTTACATCATGTGATTTGAGAAAATACGGTTCATTGGTCCTCATTGTTATATTTAATAGTCTGTCAATTTTCCCGTGACTAGATCGCAAATCAGAATACAGACTTGTACAACATTTTCTGGACCAAACCAATGACGCGTCTATCAGGACGAACAGCCTAGAGTCAACTCTCAGTCTTATTGTTTCTTCTCGTCTAGTCCTACACGTTTGAATGCAGAACACAATCTCGGCTTCCTTTCTATGAATCATGTATTTCAAACATAACCAGTTTATATTCAAGCGAGTCCAACAGCACCATACCATGAAAAATAAAATAACCATTATACAAAGTCAAGTCAAAAAGTGTTCATGAGTGTGAGCAACTGTAGCTAATAAATTGGAATAACTCGAAAATAATAAATCATACCATAATATTCAATGGGTCAAATGAATCTTCATAATAGGAGAAATATAAACCAAATACTTACTAGTTGTCCAATAGAAATATATGTATTAATGGTGCATAAATAATTCCTAGCAGTTACCATTCATTCAATCTTCGTTAGGATATAACATTTATAAGGTTGAAATGATCGTAACAACACATTGCCGACTATGATGCAACAGAGTGGGGGACACCTCCAATTTCACATCCACCAAGGAATTCAGCTAAACTTATGTTGTTGTCATTTCATTTCTTTTGACACAATTCAAGTGTAGTTACTACGTGAAATACAACTATACACAAGTTGTTGTGCTAACTACACACACACTACCACTCTCAGACAGTTCAGCAGCAACATGGTTTTCATAATTAAACTTATGAATTGAAAATGAGTTTGATTTCTGATTGTCGGATTAAATCAAATACTTCATGTGCTTTGCTAACTGTAACCACTCATTTTTATTGTTTTCTTTAGACAATGTCAAGGAATTGGAATCGAAGGCGATACAAGCAGCAAATAAACACATGAATAATAGAGGTGATAAACTCAGCATGTTTTTATTCAAAACAAATTCTGACCGTCAAACTGAAATTGATTAGACGACACACATCACAAGTGATATCAGGGATATTGCAGATATATGTTATGTTGTTGTTTACAATTCAGTCCTGAGTAATTGCGTGTGAAATTCACATTGTTTGAGGACTATGAGAAAGGCGAATGAGAAAGGACCGAATATTAATTCACTTATAATAATACTCAAGATGTTTCATTGAAAAACGATGACAGATTCGCTTAGTGATGAAGAAATCGAAGAGGGTTGATTGTCAGTAAATAACGCAATATTTATTAACAGTTCAGAATAACAGATATTCATTTACATTTCTAGACTAGATTATTCTAGTTGATGAGATGGTGAATTCAGGCAACAGATAAATCACATGTTACTTAATATTACTGAAGTGTTTAATTACAACCTTTCCTGTGATTGTTAGTAGCGTGATACTTAATGTAGTGAAGTATAATGGTGGTAATATGTATTCATGTATATGACACTTCCTAGTTTATTTTACATCATTAGAAGCTTATATTTATTTTTCTTACCTTAGATGATAAGTCACTTGAAGAACAAGCTTATGAAGCCTATTCGACATTAGGCGAAGAATTACGTAATCATATTTACATATTGTATAATAGTTTATATCATTTAAGTGTAAAACTGTGAGCTTCATAGAAGATATATGAACGATTTGTTTTATAACAGTGTCTATTCTCTAATAGATATTGATTGGCCTACATACAAAATCTTTTGTTTCTTTTCATAGGTTCATTGGTTGACTTGATGGGAGAAGCTGAATTTCAAAGGATTCTATTATTAACTAGTATGCTTTAAGATTTTTAACTTCATTTTTCTTAGCACTACCCAAAGATGAACAAATAAAAATGATTATACAAGCAATGGATAAAGATTCAACCAATTGCAGCTGTAAGTTTCAAAGCACACATTGCAACGTTTCTCAAGAGTCGACATTGACACACGAGGTCAGAAAACGTCGAACAGTGTTCTCATATTCACTGCTTCTTAAATATTTTTAATATAGAATAAGTATCGAATGATGTTCTAACTGAACTAAACATACAAAAGCGTAGTTGTTATGTACTAATAGAAACAATGCTTGGTCGAATATGATCATATTATATCCTGATACATTTTCTCCAGAAACGTTCACTGCAATATTTAGGAATTATACGCCAGTGATTTTTCAATGAACACAGTACCATTACGATAAATTAATATGATAACTTATGAATATAAATTGGAAGAATATACATTGACAAAACAAATTGTCATATCAAAAATAACGAGAATATTCGAATTCGGATGGTGCATACTTCCATGTAAATGTAATACACTTCTTCCCTTGATCTTTATACAAATGCAAAGTTTGCTATTCCACCAGCTGTGTGAATATGCTATCGCTAAATATCTCACATCACGCCGTTTCACATTTTATTCAGTAGTATCCTTTGTTAGTAGTTTGTCAGAAGTGCACTCAAGTTTCTTGTTTAAGCACTAGAATTTGCAAACGTATTTCCTTGGAAATTTACTCCACTCTCTATTTTTCTGTTCCAGGAGAATGATAATGTTTTCAACTGAACCGCAGTGTTCGTTTATGATATGGACAGACATGCTTTGGATCGTTAACAGTTTTCTGTGTCAATCGCTTTTTCAATAAATAATACGCACAAACATTTTCTTCCGATTTGTTTCATTTTGCGTGTATTTACAACAAGATATCGATGAAACACCATCAATGTCAAGCAAAATGTAGGCAAAAGATTAACAATATTTATTTACTCTGAAGAAGTGAGTTACATTGAGTCACAAAACGTCACAAATACAATTTTCCACTAATTGTGATATCACAAAAATATATATCTATAATTAGTGTTCCGGCCTGCTCAAAATGTTTTATCTTCATTAGAGAATGTATACGGTTGAAACATCCATATGCCATGATTTTAAACAACCTGTGAAACCATCAAGTCATCACCGGAAAGTTCATTAGGTCTTCTCCACTCACTTAACAAATTTATTTATAAACGAAACCAGATGTAGACAATTGTACAGTCCAAAGATAACTATATATATACGGTAATCAATGTTGGTGATCATGTTTGATCTAGTTATCTTCACATAAATTGGAATGAAATATCAAGTCAAATGGGAAGCACAACCACATATTGAAATCACATTCGTTAATCGAATTTCGCAAAAATACTTTCGAAGCAACTGTGAGATTTAGTTGCTAGGGTTTGACGTACTGCACAAAGAATCCAGTTGTTGACACAACGATTTACACATGAAAACTCAAAAATAATTTTCATCACATCGGGCCTGTCATTTCAAATTCTCGACTGCTTTCTAATTAGATTTTATGGCACTCAGTAAATACTCTCATGAATACGCTCGTTATAGGTTCGTTAAAGATCGTTCAAATGTGACAAACAGTCATATCTCAATTGAATAAGAAGAAGAGAATTCAGCGAAGAAATTTTATTTTTGACGAAACCATTTACTTAAGCTGTACGTTCGTATATTTAGTTAGATGAAAAATATATGTCTACAGGGAGCCAAGAAAGATTGCATTATAAATTGATTCGGCAACAAATAATAAATGAGGTTACGTCTTAATCAAGGGGTATGAAAGAAATTAATAATTTATGGGTCAGATAGTCCTATTGACAAATATGAAGAAAAGCGACAAACACAAAGGTCATAATAATAATCTGAATAATAATCAAGAAAACTTGTAAAAGGTAATAATAACAACTGATTAGAGTTTAAAATGTAGAACAGAAATTAAAAGAAATCCGATAATAATCAAATAAAAGTGCAGAAAAGAAAAAAACAACAATCAGAAACATACAATCAAGGGAATTAGGGTCATGGAAGTGTGAGAGGTTGGACAAATCGTTTCTACACGCAAACGTCAGGCTTAAGTTCACGGATCGCCCATTCCTCAGCAATGCATAAAATATTGATTAGAACCTCCTTTGATCCGGTTCCTTTGATTCGATAGATTACTTTAAAAGACGAGTCTTTTGGAGCGATGTGTCCACAGTCGGTCAAATGCTCTTGTATCGAACTAGTTATCTTCTTTACATTCTCCTTTTTAAGAGCCAAGTCGGATAGTAATTCAAGAAGCGTTTGGAAAGCGATCGCTTTGTGCGGCCTATGTAACGTGTCCCACATGAGCAAGTAAATTTACAGATACACATCGATGTGGTCCAAAGCGAAAGTTTATCCTCAACACACCCCCAAATGGTAGGTCAGCTAGAGAAAACGATTCGAAAGTTTTATTCAACGATTTTGAAATCCGTTTATTCAGGATTTCTGCACCTCTGTCTCTTTTGAATTCCATATTCATAAAGAAGCTTTTTCTTCTGTACTGTCAAAGCTTTTTCTTGATGAGGTCTAGGCGCTGCGTTGCTATCGATGAATCTAGGTGGATAACCGTTTTGGATGAGGGTCTTTCGAAGATGAAGTAGTTCTTCAATTTTGGTCTCATTGGAACAGATTCGCTTGATCCTTGAGGATAAAGAGTGAATTAAGTTCCTCTTTCGACTCAGTGGAGCCCAACTATGGAAATTCGTGTATTGTCCATTCCAAGCTGGTTTTCTATACAAAGATCTCTGTAAATAACCATCAGGTATTCTTTTTCAAACGGACATCAAGAAAATGGAATTCACAGTTCACTACTGCCTCTAAGGTAAATTGAATTGGCGGGTGACAATTATTGAAAATATTTAACATTTCATTGTGGTCCATGTCACCTTCACAAATAATGAAAATATCATCCATATATGTCATGTATAAATGAAATTTCTCAATTATTGGGCGAAGTACAGAATTTTCTGGATTGGCCATGAAACAATCAGCCAAGAGAGGACCCAATGGAGAGCCCATTGCAACTCCATCTGTTTGTCTATAGAAAACATCATTAAATTTAAATTGCACTTTGAGCGCACATCGTAGAAGTAGTTCTTTAAGATAATGTTTTGGGATACACATATCAAGATTATTGCTTTCAATATAGTCATATAAAAACAAACAGTTTCTGTGAGAGGAACATTTGTAAACAGCAAAGTGACATGTAATGAGAACATTTTCTTACCAATTACGTTGATATTTCTAATTGAGTCGACAACTTCGAAGGAATCAAGCGAACTGTAAATATTGATGTGATTTTTAACAGGTTGTAAAATGTCAACTAACCATTTAGCAATAGAGTGAAATGTTTATATCAAGTATGGGACGTAAAGGGACATTATTCTTATGAACGTTTTGCAGTCCATATAGTCTAGGTATAACGGAACCCGATGGTTTCAGATTTTCAAAGAGGTCACAATTGATAATAAACTCATGTTTCATCTTCCTTAGGATTTTAATTAGCATCTGTTCCTTTATTTCAGTTGTGTCATTTTGAACGGTTTCTTTAGAGAATTTGACTGGATCAGATAATAGAGAAAACATTTTGGAAATATAGTCAAGGCGATCCAAAAGTAAAATTCCTGCACCTTTGTATAAGCGAAATAAAACTAGGCCCTGAATTTTCCGAAGATTTCCGAGAATTTGAAATGATAGGCCCTATTTGGTGAAAATTATTTTTGAGTTTTCATGTGTAAATCGTTGTGTCAACAACTGGATTCTTTGTGCAGTACGTCAAACCCTAGCAACTAAATCTCACAGTTGCTTCGAAAGTATTTTTGCGAAATTCGATTAATGATTTCAATATGTGGTTGTGCTTCCCATTTGACTTGATATTTCATTCCAATTTATGTGAAGATAACTAGATCAAACATGATCACCAACATTGATTACCGTATATATATAGTTATCTTTGGACTGTACAATTGTCTACATCTGGTTTCGTTTATGAATAAATTTGTTAAGTGAGTGGAGAAGACCTAATGAACTTTCCGGTGATGACTTGATGGTTTCACAGATTGAATCCAGACATAAAGATGGGAAACTATGAAGTAGCGGTCAGTAGGTTACTTAGTTTGAAGCCTAGGTTGTTGAAGGATAGCAACCTACACTCCAGATATGCCTGAAGTATTGAAAGTAATTTCGCTTAAGATTATGCACGAAAGGTACCTGAAATACAGTTGAAGTCAGATTATCTCCCCCGTTGGTATTTACCTCATCATGCGGTGATAAATCCGAAAAAAACAGAGAAACTGAGAGTGGTGTTGGATTATGCTGCTAAATGTGCTGGGTTTTCGCTAAATGATACGATTTATCAAGGACCTGACACGACTGCAGAACTAGTTTGTATATTATTGCGCCTTCGCAAGGAAGCAATTGCCATCTGTGCAGACGTTGAAGAGATGTTCATGCAAGTTAGGGTCCATGAATCTGATCAAGGAGCTTTAAGGTTTCTATGGTGGCAGGATGCAGACATGTCAAACGAACCATCTGAGTTTCAAATGACCGCTCATCCATTTAGAGCAACGTCATCGCCGTTCTGTGCGAACTTTGCCTTGAACAAGACTGCTCAAACATTCTCTGACGGATATAATAGCTATGTCGTAGAGGCGGTTAGGAACACCTTCTATGTGGATGATTGCTCGGTATCTTTTTCCACTTGTGATCAAGCAAAGAACTTTGTTAAGCAAGTAAGTGAACTATTGTGTAAGGGTGGTTTTACATAAAAGAAATGGATAGCCTATTCGGAAGAAGTTAGGACCGTTTTGCCTGAGGCATGCAAGGTGGCGCCTTTGATGCAAATGTCAAAGAGTTGTAATGTCATTCATCGAACCTAAGTTGTACAATGGGATTGTGAAAAGGATGTTTTCAAGTTTTACTTCGACGCATCGGAAAGGCCGTTGACAAGAAGAGGAATTTTATCTGTGACATCTTCTGTCTTTGATCCTTTGAGCCTAATTTCTCCAGTCTGTCTCACTGTGAAACTTCCACTGCAAAGGTTATGTAAGTCCCAAATAGGCTGGGATCAGCCGATCAATGAGCCTTATATATCGATTTGGCTAAGCTGGGTGAACTTTATGCGACAGATAGGTCACGTTATAATACCTCGAGGGATCAAGAATAAATTAGACAAACCTAACGCACGGGTGGAATTGCATTTGTTTAGTGATGCCTCCGAGATTGGTTATGGAGCAGTAGCTTATGCACGGGTCAGTTATTTGAACGAACCGCCGTATTGTATTTTGCTGTACAGCAAGTCCAGGGTAGCACCTATAAAACCAGTCACTATACCGAAGCTTGAGATGGCAGCAGAAATTTTAAGCGTGAGGCTAAGTGAAGTTCTACAAAGAAGGTTCCAATTAGTTACTTGTTATAACAATGTAGACAGGACGAGTAGGCGTACTGTTGTAAGTCCTACCCGTTCTTTTAGTGTGGAATATGCGATTAGGTGAACCATGGCAAAAAGGGCATCAGAATAGCTTGTGCAGTATGGAGGGATTTTGGAGGCCAGTGTTAGGTCAATTATGAAAGTGAAAATCCCTCCATGCAAACATTTGTAATTTCTTCCTTGTGGTTTCTTTATGTGTATATATTGTTAACTGTTTGATGCTAATTAAGACTGTAACGTTTAATTTTCTTGGTTTTCCTATCGTTTTTATTGAGTCTCTATGTTCCTTACTGAACTGTATTTAGTTTGTTTTAATTGTTATAATTCTGGCGGCTGCCATATTGACTGCTCGCTCTTTGATTGTGCGGTTTGATTTTGACTGGGATCGTGCATTTTTGGTTGTAATTTGGAACACTTTCCCAGAAATTGAAACACTATGTGTTATAGAACAGCCGCTCAAACAGAATCTTACTTGATCTATCCAGAAAAGATAGAATAACACTCACCTTTTGGTGTTTTTCGGTAATTTTCATATATTTCTTACCACTTTGCTATTCATTGTAATTTAGATTGAATATTTTGGTATCAATTATTATTAATTGTTGGTTGAACAATTAGGTGGTAATATTTGTTTAGGTAAATTTGTACATTTGTATATATGATGCATTTTAGTACCGTTGTTACTCAAAACACTTTGTTCTGATTTCGAGACTGGGTCACGAGTCTACAAACATATTCCGTAGTTATTCAGCCACAACCGGACCTATTGGAATTTAGGTTTGGATCTTACAACTTTTAGTTGACTGGTCTACAGCCTGCAAACTTGCGTGGTTGTTTAGTACCAAGATCATAAATAACTGCTTTAGCAATAACATGTTTTCTCAAAAAATCAACATTACTGTTATTTCACAAAGTAAACGGGCTGTATGCCGAAATGAATTTCACTTATCTCACACCAGTTTCTGACACCATACAATACAGTTAATCGTAAATGGCAGACATAACGATGATAGTCAAGACAGATTCGAGCTATGTTTCACTTCCGCTGAAAACCACAAGGTGTTGAGCAACTGCCTCGTCATGTTATGAAACTTCATGGAAGTGCAGTGATGTTATTGACCTTCAATAACCTCCACGAACCCGTTTGCTACTACAAGTAACTCATTGTGATCGTACTGAAGTGTCAGAGCTACATTCGACGAAAACCTATCCACAGAAAATCGTGAATGAAGAATCCATTCATTTTTCTGATGTATACCCAATACAGCAGCTATAAAATACCTTCTACTGTGTGATGAGCAGGTTGTGAGACCTGATCTATCCAAAGACTTCCACTCTTGAATCTGTTGTCAATTGACTGCCGTACGAATTATTGCTTTCTGATGAAAGTTTCATCCAATTTTGTGTATATGCATATACACGGATGGCCGGCTTGAATATCTGGGCTAGCTGTACCTGCCATACAGATATTTCAACAAATTTTATGTCTTATTTTTGTTTTAATCAATCATCATGTAAATTAATTGCACAACACACTCAGGTGAGTTTGCGAAACGTCCACTGCCTTCAGCTGTACAGTTTAGTAAAGAGCACAATCAGAGACATTGTATATTGTTGTATATTATTCACATTTCGTTCCCTGAACTTCTAACATCTAATTGCGATTATCCAATATTTGTCGTCAGAATCGACCAAAAATAAGAAACGGAAACTAGTTGAAATACTTTGCGATGAGAATTCTATGTTTTACTCCAAATATAATATTGAATAGGGCTTACATACTTACTTACTTACGCCTGTGTAACCCTCGTGGACGAGCGTAGACCGCAACCAACGCTCTCCACCCAACCCTGTCCAGTGCAATCCTTTCGCGTTCTTTCCATTTGTTATTCATTCTTTCAATATCCGCTTCTATTTCTCGGCATAATGTGTTCTTTGGTCTTCCTCTTTTCCGCTTCTCTTAAGGATTCCAATTTAGCGTTTGTCTCGTGACACAGTTTGGTGATTTCCTCAATGTGTGTCCTATCCATTTTCGACGTCTTTCCCGAATTCCCTTTCCATCTGGAAGCCGGTTTGTCCTCTCCCGCAGTAGGCTCATGCTGATGATATCCGGCTAATGGATGTTGAGTACATTGCGTAGACAACTATTTATAAACACTTGTGCCTTCTTGACGATGGTTGTAGTAGTAGCATGACTGTCTTGACGTTTGTATTAAAAATTCTCACTTTGATATTGACTGACAATTGTTTTGAGTTCCATATGTTCATAAATTGTAGGAATGCGGCCCTTGCTCTGCAAACCCTCGCCTTTACGTCTGCATCCAATCCTCCACTTTCATTGATGATGCTTCCCTGGTATGCGAAAGATACCAGGTCATCCAGAATCCCACCATCAAGTGTGATTGGGTTGATGTTCTCCGTGTTGTATCTTGCTCTTTCATTTTTGTATGTTGATGTCTGTCGATTCAAAGGCTGTTGCTACACTAGTTGACGTTATCTGTATTTGTTCGTGCGTATGAGATAGAACAGCCACGTCATCTGCCCAGATCACTTTTCATTGATATCTTGATGAGGTGTCCATCTTTTCAGTCCGCCGGCACTTGTTCCTTTTTTCAAATCTTCCTGAACAGAAGGTGAATTATGTTTGCAGATACTTCAATGTCTGACTCCTGCTGCTTTCCTGTTCTTGACTTGTCTGATGACCATCTTGATTTCTTCGATCGTTGGTGGTGTGACATCTAAAGGAAGATGTGTGTGTGCTGCTTCGATGTCCGGTGGAATCAATGGATTTGTTATATTCAGCAGTTCCCCGAAATATTCTGCCCATCTTTTCCTCTCTTCTTCAATCTCCATGGTTGTCTTTCCTTCCTTGTCATTGATGGGTCTCTGATTTACTACCAACACGTGCAGGTCAAGACTGATAAACGACATACGCCACTCCATGGAGCGTAAGAGGAATAAGTTGGCAAGTAATTAAGTGACAATAATAACCAGGAAGATCAATTCCACAATAATCACTGCTATTGCACAACAGATTGATAAACGTATCAGGATAAAATATTGGGGAATTTTCATCATTGTGGGGCGTTTGTGACTCTTGAACGTAAAGTACAACCGCCTTATTACTACTACAATTGTTACATAATCCAAGAATTTTCAATGTTTGTGGAGGAAGGATAAGTCTAACAACTTGTGTGCCTGATACACTTTCGCCCTTATGATTCGAATGCAATCTCAGCTCCGTTGAAGTTAATCTTTTAGTTCAGATTGTCTTTGATGAGTGTTGCTTACTTTAAACAACACTGAAAATTATATTTTAAAACAACATGATGATGAGAATTTATTGGTACGTGAAAAAAGTATTTATAAAATGGAAAAGCATTTCTGTACTAAGTACTTATGAAGTAGTAACCTTAAAGTGTTCAACAATTGCTTCTTTTCTCACTTGGGTTTTTTTAATTCACACAAATAATAATGTGCCTAAAGGAATATATGTACTTCTAATTCAAACAGTACATTTTCATTGCATTCTCCTCTGTGAGAAAAACATGTCCTACAGACGACTGAAATGATGTGATTGAAATGAAGTATTCATAAACTCTTTGTAACCATGAGGATTCTCTGAAAAACACTTCAAAGCGTTTTATTGAACAGCATTGGTATTTTAGGCAGAGATGAATGGTGGCTAGCAATGAAATCCCGGATGCACATGTCGTCCCATGTAAGACTCATCAGCTAGATGTACCTGCATCTCATATTTGGTGTTCACTCCAGCGTTCAAACCAGGTACTGTTCTCTTAAAACGCCATCGCTTTGTCTACCTAGCTACTGAATCCAGATAGCCACTAGCTTGTGCGATGGAGTGAAGTATGATCCGTGCTTGTGTTGGATGTTTATATCTATGCACTGATGTTTACGACTGCGATCTCTTTGTTCTTTTCACCTCTCTTGAGACTTACCTTATGCTCAGGTTGCAGGTGACCATGTTTGATATTCCCCAGTCTTCTTCGTCTTGACTTTTATCACTCGTCTCTGATCAAAGACCAAACTGTGTCACTTAATTTTAGTTTTGATTTCTGCTAAGCCATTACCAACAGGGTCGTATTTGACTGAAGTCAGGATTACAGCTTGGCTCAGTTGGTGATTCTTAACTCCGACTGTTTTCTGTGATGAGTTACTCGAATTCTACTAGATAGATGTTTGGTTCCATCTTGTTGTGAATGCTCCTGCTGATTCTCAAGTTTTCAATACTTATTTATTGACCGTTCCTCGAGAAAGATTTTAGAAGATTTGTAGTTCAGCTGGATGGTTTTGAAGGAGTTTTGTTCTCTGACCTGGGTGGTTCGGTCGTGAATCTTTCATTGTTCTTGTGAACGACATCATCAGCACCCGACGTTTGTGATGACTACATGGCACAGGCTGTACCGTTTGACGTAGTTTATACTTTTGATACAATTTGCTGGCCTGCTTAAATTAGGACCGTTTTGATGGAGCAGTGAGTTTGTGTTTGATATAACGTGATACGACTCGGTTTTTCAGCTCTGTGGTCATACCAAGTCCTGAAATTGTAGTCGTTTCAATCTCCGTTGTTACGCTTTCAATAAGAAATCACTTCGGTAAATGGTGTTTAGATGCGACATACTCGATATGCCATACGGTGTTTTTGATGGCCAATGTTGATCACCGAGACACGGTCCTATTGTCACACTTATCATTTACTAATTTCTTGTCTCTTAGTACGCTTTTCATTTGCACAACAAACACGTGTTGCAAAATAACCGAACTTTGGCTGGGCCGTTTAGTGTTTGCAAAAATATAAAAACATCGCATCGTCACATGTGGCTACGAATGTCGGAGCAACACTTGTCTTCCATTTGTGTCAACACACATTATGGTGAATGAAATGTGCGCTGCAGACGAGTCCAATAGTAAGACGAAACGTCAGTACAGTGCTTCCGGGATTTCAGTGGTGATCTAAAATTTATCAGTTGACCATTTCAATGAAAATGCAGATCATCGGTTGCTGATTTACATGTAGACGTGTTCAGCAGAAGATTATAGGGCACTGAGATGTATAGTTTCCAAAACGTTGGACCATATAAGATAAAATGTTTTCATTCACCAATTTGCACAGTCGATATGGATTGTTATCGCTCCTCAGTATTAGCAAATGCTAAAGGAGATGAATATTGACAGAGAAATACAGGATGTTAAAAATCTAGTGAAATCGTTTCCAAATTTACAATCGATAAAGAGAGACAAATTTGGCACAAATTTCACATGAACAGGGAAATCACGAATATAAATTCAGATCACTATAGGTTCTTCGATATTCAGTGGGGGAGATCGAATTCCATCGTAAATTGAAGAAGGTACATGATATATCCCTCGGAACAACATGGTTTTATATACGTATTGTCTTCATCTAATCCTTTTCCGTCACCACAATAACATTTGTCTTCCTACTACTATTTAATAACAAATTACCTGAAACCACACGTGCTTCGTTACCTTTCCATGTTTCGTGCACATTTCAATAATTTCAGTAACATCAACAATCATTTCTTCCTCTAATTCCAGACATGTTTCAAGAAGTAGAAAAGAACACCTCAATAAATAAGGGTTTTATAAGAGGTTCAAATTCCAATACCATAAAAACCGTGATGAAAATGCAAGCTGATATATATATTGTGGGTACCGATTAGGCTGAATAGTGCACTGGTTTCACAAGTACACTATTCGGTCTTTTGATAAGGATAATATCTATCTAAATAAGTAGTTAGGTGGATTTGAATTGCCAGTTTTATTTACCGTGTGTCCAAATACTTCAACTTCTACTAAAAGGATATCCATTCACATTGGTTAAAGCCTGATAGTTTTGTACTTTTACTACAATTTCCCGCAAGAATCTCTACTGAAAGTGTCTTAGGTGTGATTAGTAACACCAGTAAACAACTTAAGTCGTATCTTTGTATTCGACTATATAAATCTGCAATCACCTAACGTGATAACTACGAGTAGGTGGCTGCAAAACCTTCACTTATATCACGAAGGCCTGAGTTAAGGCAGATAAAGGATGTTTCAAGTACCGGAATACGTGAGAAAAATGAATATGCTGTCCTGATAAGTTGATGCTGCAGGTCACTGAAAATCACATTGAAATTGTGCAGTGTAAAAATATAAATAAAACCAGTAAAACTTGAATGCAAGAAAAATACACAGAAAGAATGAACAAGGAAAATATTCTCTTAACAATAATATATATTGCGCTGATGATAAGAGGTGAGTAGATTGTGAATTAAAATTGGGCAAATAATGCGCAAATAAATAATATAAACGAGAACAGCGAAAAAAAATGAGAAGAAATAGAATGAATAACAAGTGAAATAAGCCATAGAATAAGAAAATATAAGTTACATAAAGTGAAAAATCGTTCAAAAAATATTTGCATTAGTTGAACATACTATAAATATCTGAGAAAAAAGATAGATAAAGGATCAATGACAAATCTGATGGAATACGAAGAATCACCATGAGGAATCAAACCATAACTATTTATGTGACTGTGCAGTGTATTACGATGAAAGTGATTTAGTAAGGTACCGATTTATCCACAGACGTCAGTTCAAATTGTAACATGATTACTTTCCAAACTATTCTACACTTGTTCATAAACACGTGTCTTCACATAATCACAGATTACAAGTTCACACTTAAATATTCACGCTCTCACATTTCAGATGACTATGCATTGAGCGAACCAACAGGTGAGTTACATTCTTTATTAGTCAACAGAACGCACTATATCAGTCATGAAATGTAACTCACTTCAGTCGAATATATACACTTTCTGACAATGTGATGTGCTGAATGGTTCAAGTAATATTTGCATTAGTTGAACACACTGTCATTCTGTGATAAACAAGCTAGACATAGGATCATTGAGAAATTTCATGGAATACACTGAATCATATAGATTTGAAGAGAGTTTGCTCAAATGTGTGAATTGTGATGAATATGGAAAAGAGTTGACCATGTTGATAAACTGATACAACGGGATGGAAATAGAAGGTTAATCAGATTTCTGTGTTATATACAACGTGTGAATTGTCAACAAAATGACCACACAATAACCGAGTGACTTCGACAGAATGACAGTCACTTTACAAGTTCTTTTAACTAAAATTTTCTGCGTATAGTTTCGTTGTTCCTTTGGTCGTTTTCCGTTTGAAATTGCACAGTTTTGTATCTTTAGTAGTTCACTGTTTAAATGTGTACATATCTCACACCGTTCAATTGATGCCCTGAATATTTGAATTTATTTGCACACTCATTTCTTCTTTGTTATTATTGTTGTCGAATTCCCAATAAGACTTTTGTATTGTTGACATTCAGCTGTCCTCAAACTAACGGTAATTGGATGGTGATTTATGTACACACACCCGTCTTTCTTAAAATTTCACTTTATTTAATTGCTGGTTTGTCAATTCTTGTATACCTTCACCTTACAACTAATTGAAAAGCCTCCACGAATTACAAATTTTTGATTATAGTTCCAGAACATTTGAAAACGAGAATTAAACATTACAAAGATGCATATTATAACTCTTCAATACAAAAATGTAAGTTATTTAGAATAATCTAAAATTTGTTTATATTCAAGTATGCTTATCAAATAAATCATCCTGATGATTCTCATAAATCGTGTGTTTATGGAATTGACGTTACGAATGATTGTGGACCAACTGCAAGACACTATGAACACTATGGACCCTATGAACAATCACAGATCACATTCAAACAGTGACTTTACAGTGCAAATGGACGAAATGATTCTCAATAGCTACCATAAACTCTCACAATTTTTGTTTTGTTTTCCAAAAACAGATGAATACGAAGAGGCAAAGAAGGGAGATGAAAATGCTGACCCCCGGAGAGACTGTAATTATCATTATTATTTTAGTTACTGCGAACAAATTTGAAACAGCTTCTCGTAAATATCCAATGGTTCTACTCTTAAACGTCGTTACACTCGACACAGTGGTTTACGAAAGTGAGGCCTTCCTTCTGAGCAAAAGTGCCTGCAAAATCTACGTATTAACGAATAACACAAGCAATAAAGATGAAAAACGATTACTGTATTCGAAGTGATTGAATTTTGGTCTGATGTATTTGCACTCAGAATTAACATTTGGATGATAGTAATAATATGTATATTCTGGAAATAATAATTTCAGAATTCACACCAGTTTACAGGCATGGTCAGCTTCACATAAATGGAAACACTAGATATACGGAATAGACATGAGCCATAACGAATTAATTGAAATCTACTACAACTAAGGAAAGTATAATGGAAACAGATAGCACGGAACCACAATTACTGAGAACACTACTGAGAACCGTTTACAATCTAATGCGAATATTGTGACAGAAAATTTATAACGACTTTTCCTAGTGTTATAGTTGTCTTATCTTTATCGCCATTTTCACGAACGACCAATGTTACTAAACATGTGACCCTGACGTCTGCTCACAGTAGGTGAAAATATTGGTCATGAATTGTTCATTATTGAATGATTCAACAACAGTGATATATTGTCTATCACTTTTATCCACTATAATTTTTCAACAACTGACGAGATTTGATTGAATGCTTATTGCACAAACTATTGCTTTCACAGGGGGTGGACGATTACGAGCAAGTATTTCTGAGAAGTGGAAAGAGAGAGAAATTCTTGACGACGTCGAAAGTAATGTTACACACTTCACCCTTTTCTAGTGAACGTAACCAAAAGAGTAGAGTAAATTAACTAATAACTTCAATTGACCTATCAACTAGGCATCCTATGGTATCTCAAACGTTGAACGAACCAGATAAATTAAAATCATCGTTCATTATTGACAAAATAACAGACTGATATTTAAAACGAACAATTTCAAACTATTTATGAGACAACTTCCAACAATATTGTTTAAACTCTTTCAGCTACACAACTATAATCTGTAATTGGTTATTTAAATGCAAATTATTAGTGCAAGTATTCCCGAACGACAGTGGAAATGAACACAACTGAAACAAACGTTGTTGAATGAAATAGTGAAAGAATGTTCGTAAAATGATACACTGTCTGAGAGTACAAGTGACATAAGAGAATGAAATACTGTAAACGTGAAAACTGTTCGTTTAGTAATTTGATAGGTTTATAATGAGAATCATTACTATTCCACTTTAAGGTGCTTACATCGCTGAACCGCGCACAAACGTGAATGTGAATATAGGTGAGTTTGGCATATTCCACCTTTAAGTACGATTTTGTTTATTGATATCACTAACACTTTATTGTGTGAAAAGACCGAATGACTAGTGATTATCTACAATTCACCCCTTTTCAAACGCTTTCATGTAAGCAAAGTTGGATAGTGGCGTTACGAACTTAGCTACTGAGTCATGGTAGCCACATGATTGTGCAATATGGCGAAGTTCAAATCCACTCGTAACCGTCTAGTTGGACCTGCAATTGATAAGTCTCTTATTCGCATTGTGTATACTGTGTTTAATGCCTCGATATTGCCTTAAGCGTTATAAGCAAAGATGGATAGTGGCTGGTAGTGGAATCCAGGACGCGCGTTTTGTCCTAGTTGGGACTCGTCAGCTGGATGAACCTGAATCTCAGAGTTGATGTTTGCTCTGACACTCGATCACAATACCATCAGCTTCAAACTTCATCGCGTTATTCACTTAGCCACTGAGTTCTGATAGCTTTCATGTAGTTGCATCAAATTCGTCAACTAAATTTTCAATGATACTCTGTCAGAATGAATAAAATTAATCCAAAATTCCCGTGAATAATGTATGATTCTGCTCTAAAAATTCACAGAGGAACTGAAGAAACAGTTAACGAATACTGGAAATAATATTGAAGCTCAACTCAGTAAGCTGAACATTCACAATAATGTGTTTTCTGTTGTTGCATGCCCAACTTACATCATGTGATTTGAGAAAATACGGTTCATTGGTCCTCATTGTTATATTTAATAGTCTGTCAATTATCCCGTGACTAGATCGCAAATCAGAATACAGACTTGTACAACATTTTCTGGACCAAACCAATGACGCGTCTATCAGAACGAACAGCCTAGAGTCAACTCTCAGTCTTATTGTTTCTTCTCGTCTAGTCCTACACGTTTGAATGCAGAACACAATCTCGGCTTCCTTTCTATGAATCATGTATTTCAAACATAACCAGTTTATATTCAAGCGAGTCCAACAGCACCATACCATGGAAAAGAAAATAACCACTATACAAGGTCAAGTCAAAGATGTCTATGAGTGTGAGCGACTGTAACTAATAAATTGGAATAACTCGAAAATAATAAATCATACCATAATATTCAATGGGTCAAATGAATCTTTTTCGTGCCTTAAGGTAACCCTCGTGCTATTGATAGAAGAAACCAGAGAAGTAGTGAATAGGTCTTTATTTCGATCTTCGCGCAGTCACAGTGGAGCGTGGGATTATCTGTTCAGACAAACAAAGGCTCTCAACATTCAGTATAAGATAATAGGGAATATAACGCTTACAAAAAGTAAGGAAGTGAATGAATACTTTGACAATACTGTTTTAGCATATGCTTGGTTGTTTGGGGTCAACTCTTAACCAACCAACCTGAGCTGTTACATTAGCTTCCCCCTAGAATCGACTTCCGTAGGAACGTCGGTTCGATTAACCTGGTAGTCTCAGAGTTGTTCCGAAAACCAGTGCCGCAGCTGAACACTGTGCGTCAGTTTTGACAGATGTTCGTATTCCCAACATAACTAACGGTAGGAATTCTGTCCACTGATTGGGGTTTGAGTGAGATATAAGGGCGGTTTTTAGCTGACGGTGAAAACGTTCTACCATCCCATTAGCCTGAGGATGATATGCAGTGCAGCGTATCCTATTGGAGCTTAGAAGTTTAGTCAAGTTAATAAATAGTTCGGATTCGAATTGCGCTCCTCTATCCGTCGTTATTGTTATGGGTGTACCAAAAATGGTTACACAGTTCCGCATAAAAACTTTGGCTACTGTTTCCGCTGTGATGTCCGCTATCGGGAAGGCTATAGGGAATCTGGTAAATCGATCTATGCACGTAAAAAAATAATTAAAACCGTTTGAACGTGGTAAAGGACCTACCAAGTCGATATGCACATGGGCAAAACGTGCATCTGGTTGCGAGAAAACACCTATGGGTGAATTTGTGTGACGATTTATCTTTGATTGCTGACATTCTGAACACTCTCTAACCCATTTGTGTACATCCTTCTGTAAATTCGGCCATATATATCTGGCATTGATTAGTTTTGTTGAAGCTTTTGCGCCAGGATGAGACAAAGAATGGAAGTTATTATATATCAACTTTCGCATACTTTTGGGAACAAAAAGTCGCGGCATTGCCTTGGTCGTGTCACAGTAGATTAGAATACCATCGACAGGTGATGGGAACTGTTTTAAATTAAGACTTGAATTGTTTGTTTTAAGCAGGTTTTGTAATTCTAGATCCTGCTCTTGTTCGTTTCTCAACGTCTCGAAGTTTACTGTAGACTGCTGTAGTACGTTTATTTCTAGCCTAGATAAAGCATCTGCCGCCTGATTGTCCTGACCTTTGACATGTCGGATATCACTTGTGAACTGTGATATATAGTCAAGGTGTCGGACTTCTCGGGATGAGTATTTATCAGCTCTCGCTTTTAGTGCATTCGTTAGTGGTTTGTGATCCGTAAAGACCATAAATTCCCTGCCTTTTAACATGTGTCGGAAGTGTATAATGGTTAGGTAGATTGCAAGAAGTTCTCGCCCGAAGGTAGAATACCTTGTCTCTGCTGGAGCGAGTCTTTTTGAGAAGAAAGCAATTGGTTTCCAGGCGTTTTTAACCAGTTGGTTAAGGGTACCGCCTACTGCCTTATCAGAAGCATCCACCATCAAAGCAAGTGGGGAAAGATAATTCGGATACATCAACGTAGTTGCTTGAGCTAATTTATCTTTAAGCTGTTTAATAGCTTCGACAGCGTCAGAAGACAGTTTGAATTCTTTTGGTTTTCCTTTTAGTGAATCTGTCAAAGGTTGCATTAATTTTGCACAACCTGGTATGAATCTGCGATAAAAGTTAATTAGACCTAGAAAACTTCTCAGTTGTGTTAGAGAACTAGGTATGGGGTATTGTTTAATGGTGTCTACTTCTTTTTTGATTGGTTTAATCCCTCCTGGGCTTATTGTGTGACCGAGAAATACTAAAGTTTGAACACCGAAAACACACTTACTTTGATGTATGTTTGTTCCATGTTCATCCAGTCTTTTTAACACTGTTTTTACATGCTGTTCGTGTGATTGCAAATCGGGGCTGGCAATTAACAAGTCGTCTATATACCCCTGCGCAAATGGCATATCTCGAAGTAGATTGTCTATGAATCTTTGAAATGTCTGTGCCGCATTTCTCGGGCCGAATGGCATGCGTACAAACTCGAATAAGCCAAAGGGTGTTGTAATAGCTGTCTTGGGGATATCTTCATCCGCCACTGGGATATTGTGATATGTCCTGACTAAGTCAGTTTTAGTGAATATGTTCATACCCTGTAAACCGTTTGTGAAATCTTGGATATGCGGTATTGGGTACCTATCTGGTGCGGTTTGACGGTTGAGGGCTCTGTAATCCCCGCACGGTCGCCAGTCACCTTCATTTTTCTTTGGGACCATATGCAAAGGGGATGCCCATTGACTATCAGAGGGACGGATAATACCCAGTTGTAGCATATAATCAAACTCGGCCCTAGCGATTTTGAGCTTATCTGGTGCTAGTCTCCTGGGTTTTGCAAAAACCGGTGCACCTTCGGTTTTGATAGTGTGACTTACTTTTAGTTTGTCTTTAGAAGGCTGTGGGTGTGGTTTAGTTAAGTTTGGAAATTCCGCCAGTATATCTTGGAATTTCGCTGTTGTTACTGGAGGAGTTCGAATCAAGTTAAGAGAGCTGATGTGACTTTCTTTGCCTTTTGTGTAATACGAAGTTTCTTTTAATGTTAATCGCCGTTTCTTGGTGTCAACCAGAAATTCGTATCTCTCTAGAAAGTCCATCCTCAGTATTGCCAGATCTAAGTCGGCTACCGTGAAAACATAAGGGAATTGCCTCCTGAACCCCAAATCTAGGGTTAAGTTTTTCCGCCCAAATGTCGCAATTTTAGTTTTATTTGCAGCTTGAAGTGTAATTGATGATGTTTCTCGACTAATCTCAGTTTTATTTTGAGGGATGATGCTAAGATCAGCGCCAGTATCCACCAAGAAATTCAAGCCAGAGTTTCTGTCTCTAACATAAAACAAGCGACTGTTTAGGCGCCCCTCTTCAGTCGTCGCGACCTGGGGAGGGGTTACTCGTTTCCCGCTGTCTTAGAATTATGCTTAGGCCAGGCGCATGGTTGCATGCACTTGGTTGAGTTGACACCAAACTTACAGTGGTACCAACAAAACTGCCCAGGTTGTCTGGACATTTGTGACCTGTTTTGTGACTTGGATCGTGGTCGTTGTGGTGACCTGCTCCTGTTTCTATGACCCATTTGCATTCTGGTGACAGCCTCAGTGAGACTCTTAACACTCGCAATGAGTCCTTCTATGACGGGGTCTTTTGCTGATTCTACTTTTTGTGTGTGATTTATTGTGCCTGGTCCAGTTGGAGGACCTCTCTCCATTATTCTATCGGCTATACGCGCTAAATGAGATAATGAGGTTTCAGGATCTTGTGCATCCAAACAGTGTTGGACGTAGCATGGGAGAGCTTGTATCCATCCTTGTTTTAGGACTGCTTCACCCACCGTGTTATCACCCATTAACACTTGGAGGTGACGCAAAAACTGTGACGGCGACCGATCACCTAGTGTTTCACCTTGAAAAAGTCTTTGGATTCTTTGACTATCTGATAATGATAAATGGTTCATTATCTCTCGTCTTAAGATGGTGTATGGTTGTGGTGATGGTGGATCTAAAATCAAGTCACGGACTTCTTTGGCTACTGAAGGAGGAAGGATAGAACACAAGTCTCTATAGCGAATCCCTTTAGATTTGATATTCTGTCTCGTGAAATAATGCTCTAGTTGAGCAAACCACAACTCAGGATCACTACGATCAAATTCTGGAGGTCGAGATTTCGTAGTCATAACAGTGTCTATCTCCACTGGTGACAAATCCTCCAGATTATGGGTTTCTATTGAGTCTGACATGAGGTATGTGACAAATATAGCAATAAAGTTAGCACGAAAAATGGTTACTATAACACGAATAACTTAAGATAATACGGAATAAACTAGTTATGTACTCAACTTAGTTTACGGATAATCAGGTCTACTTTTACGATTAAGTAAAAAATAATAATAACAGAAATGAGGTTAAATTTGTGTTCAAAAAGGGCTCACCACTTTCGTGCCTTAAGGTAACCCTCGTGCTATTGATAGAAGAAACCAGAGAAGTAGTGAATAGGTCTTTATTTCGATCTTCGCGCAGTCACAGTGGAGCGTGGGATTATCTGTTCAGACAAACAAAGGCTCTCAACATTCAGTATAAGATAATAGGGAATATAACGCTTACAAAAAGTAAGGAAGTGAATGAATACTTTGACAATACTGTTTTAGCATATGCTTGGTTGTTTGGGGTCAACTCTTAACCAACCAACCTGAGCTGTTACATCTTCATAATAAGAGAAATGTAAGTATATATATATATAAACCAAATACTTACTAGTTGTCCAATAGAAATATATGTACTAAAGGTGCATAAATAATTCCTAGCAGTTACCATTCATTCAATCTTCGTTAGGATATAACATTTATAAGGTTGAAATGATCGTAACAACACATTGTCGACTATGGTGCAACAGAGTTGGGGACACTTCCAATTTCACATCCACCAAGGAATTCAGCTAAACTTATGTTGTTGTCATTTCATTTCTTTTGACACAATTCAAGTGTAGTTACTACGTGAAATACAACTATACACAAGTTGTTGTGCTAACTACACACACACTACCACTCTCAGACAGTTCAGCAGCAATATGGTTTTCATAATTAAACTTATGAATTGAAAATGAGTTTGATTTCTGATTGTCGGATTAAATCAAATACTTCATGTGCTTTGCCAACTGTAACCACTCATTTTTATTGTTTTCTTTAGACAATGTCAAGGAATTGGAATCGAAGGCGATACAAGCAGCAAATAAACACATGAATAATAGAGGTGATAAACTCAGCATGTTTTTATTCAAAACAAATTCTGACCGTCAAACTAAATTTGATTAGACGACACACATCACAAGTGATATCAGGGATATTGCAGACATATATTATGTTGTTGTTTACAATCCAGTCTTGAGTAATTGCGTGTGAAATTCACATTGTTTGAGGACTATGAGAAAGGCGAATGAGAAAGGACCGAATATTAATTCACTTATAATAATACTCAAGATGTTTCATTGAAAAACGATGACAGATTCGCTTAGTGATGAAGAAATCGAAGAGGGTTGATTGTCAGTAAATAACGCAATATTTATTAACAGTTCAGAATAACAGATATTCATTTACATTTCTAGACTAGATTATTCTAGTTGATGAGATGGTGAATTCAGGCAACAGATAAATCACATGTTACTTAATATTACTGAAGTGTTTAATTACAACCTTTCCTGTGATTGTTAGTAACGTGACACTTAATGTAGTGAACTATAATCGTGGTATTATGTATGCATGTATATGACACTTCCTAGTTTATTTTAGATCATTAGAAGCTTATATTTATTTTCCTTACCTTAGATGATAAGTCACTTGAAGAACAACATTATGAAGCCTATTCAACACTAGCCAAAGAATTACGTAATCATATTTACATATTTTACAATAATTTGTATCATTTAAGTGTAAAACTGTAAGCTACATAGCAGATATATGAACGATTTGTTTTATAACAGTGTCTATTCTCTAATAGATATTGATTGGCCTACATACAAAATCTTTTGTTTCTTTTCATAGGTTCATTGGTTGACTTGATGGGAGAAGCTGAATTTCAAAGGATTCTATTATTAACTAGTATGCTTTAAGATTTTTAACTTCATTTTTCTTAGCACTACCCAAAGATGAACAAATAAAAATGATTATACAAGCAATGGATAAAGATTCAACCAATTGCAGCTGTAAGTTTCAAAGCACACATTGCAAACATTTCTCATGAGTCAACATTGACACACGAGGTCAGAAAACGTCGAACAATGTTCTCATATTCACTGCTTCTTAAATATTTTTAATATAGAATAAGTATCGAATGATGTTCTAACTGAACTAAACATACAAAAGCGTAGTTGTTATGTACTAATAGAAACAATGCTTGGTCGAATATGATCATATTATATCCTGATACATTTTCTCCAGAAACGTTCACTGCAATATTTAGGAATTATACGCCAGTGATTTTTCAATGAACACAGTACCATTACGATAAATTAATATGATAACTTATGAATATAAATTGGAAGAATATACATTGACAAAACAAATTGTCATATCAAAAATAACGAGAATATTCGAATTCGGATGGTGCATACTTCCATGTAAATATAATACACTTCTTCCCTTGATCTTTATACAAATGCAAAGTTTACTATTCCATCAGCTGTGTGAATATGCTATCGCTAAATATCTCACATCACGCCGTTTCACATTTTATTCAGTAGTATCCTTTGTTAGTAGTTTGTCAGAAGTGCACTCAAGTTTCTTGTTTAAGCACTAGAATTTGCAAACGTATTTCCTTGGAAATTTACTCCACTCTCTATTTTTCTGTTCCAGGAGAATGATAATGTTTTCAACTGAACCGCAGTGTTCGTTTATGATATGGACAGACATGCTTTGGATCGTTAACAGTTTTCTGTGTCAATCGCTTTTTCAATAAATAATACGCACAAACATTTTCTTCCGATTTGTTTCATTTTGCGTGTATTTACAACATGATATCGATGAAACACCATCAATGTCAAGCAAAATGTAGGCAAAAGATTAACAATATTTATTTACTCTGAAGAAGTGAGTTACATTGAGTCACAAAACGTCACAAATACAATTTTCCACTAATTGTGATACCACAAAAATATATATCTATAATTAGTGTTCCGGCCTGCTCAAAATGTTTTATCTTCATTAGAGAATGTATACGGTTGAAACATCCATATGCCATGATTTTAAACAACCTGTGAAACCATCAAGTCATCACCGGAAAGTTCATTAGGTCTTCTCCACTCACTTAACAAATTTATTTATAAACGAAACCAGATGTAGACAATTGTACAGTCCAAAGATAACTATATATATACGGTAATCAATGTTGGTGATCATGTTTGATCTAGTTATCTTCACATAAATTGGAATGAAATATCAAGTCAAATGGGAAGCACAACCACATATTGAAATCATTAATCGAATTTCGCAAAAATACTTTCGAAGCAACTGTGAGATTTAGTTGCTAGGGTTTGACGTACTGCACAAAGAATCCAGTTGTTGACACAACGATTTACACATGAAAACTCAAAAATAATTTTCATCACATCGGGCCTGTCATTTCAAATTCTTGACTGTTTTCTAATTAAATTTTATGACACTCATTAAATACTATCATGAATACGCTCGTTATAGGTTGTTTAAAGATCGTTCAAATGTGACAAACAGTCATATCTCAATTGAATAAGAAGAAGAGAATTCAGAGAAGAAATTTTATTTTTGACGAAACCATTTACTTAAGCTGTATGTTCGTATATTTAGTTAGATGAAAAATATATGTCTACAGGAGGCTAAGAAAGATTGCACTATAAATTGATTCGGCAACAAATAATAAATGAGGTTACGTCTTAATCAAGGGGTATGAAAGAAATTAATAATTTATGGGTCAGATAGTCCTATTGACAAATATGAAGAAAAGCGACAAACACAAAGGTCATAATAATAATCTGAATAATAATCAAGAAAACTTGTATAAGATAATAATAAATGAAAAAACATAAATCTCAATTATCTGATCTTCGGAAAATTCAGGGCCTAGTTTTATTTCGCTTATACAAAGGTGCAGGATTTGTATTTTTTGATCGCCTTGACTATATTTCCAAAATGTTTTCTCTATTATCTGATCCAGTCAAATTCTCTAAAGAAACCGTTCAAAATGACACAACTGAAATAAAGGAACAGATGCTAATTAAAATCCTAAGGAAGATGAAACATGAGTTTATTATCAATTGTGACCTCTTTGAAAATCTGAAACCATCGGGTTCCGTTATACCTAGACTATATGGACTGCAAAACGTTCATAAGAATAATGTCCCTTTACGTCCCATACTTGATATAAACATTTCACTCTATTGCTAAATGGTTAGTTGACATTTTACAACCTGTTAAAAATCACATCAATATTTACAGTTCGCTTGATTCCTTTGAAGTTGTCGACTCAATTAGAAATATCAACGTAATTGGTAAGAAAATGTTCTCATTACATGTCACTTTGCTGTTTACAAATGTTCCTCTCACAGAAACTGTTTGTTTTTATATGACTATATTGAAAGCAATAATCTTGATATGTGTATCCCAAAACATTATCTTAAAGAACTACTTCTACGATGTGCGCTCAAAGTGCAATTTAAATTTAATGATGTTTTCTATAGACAAACAGATGGAGTTGCAATGGGCTCTCCATTGGGTCCTCTCTTGGCTGATTGTTTCATGGCCAATCCAGAAAATTCTGTACTTCGCCCAATAATTGAGAAATTTCATTTATACATGACATATATGGATGATATTTTCATTATTTGTGAAGGTGACATGGACCACAATGAAATGTTAAATATTTTCAATAATTGTCACCCGCCAATTCAATTTACCTTAGAGGCAGTAGTGAACTGTGAATTCCATTTTCTCGATGTCCGTTTGAAAAAGAATACCTGATGGTTATTTACAGAGATCTTTGTATAGAAAACCAGCTTGGAATGGACAATACACGAATTTCCATAGTTGGGTTCCACTGAGTCGAAAGAGAAACTTAATTCACTCTTTATCCTCAAGGATCAAGCGAATCTGTTCCAATGAGACCAAAATTGAAGAACTACTTCATCTTCGAAAGACCCTCATCCAAAACGGTTATCCACCTAGATTCATCGATAGCAACGCAGCGCCTAGACCTCATCAAGAAAAAGCTTTGACAGTACAGAAGAAAAAGCTTCTTTGTGAATATGGAATTCAAAGGAGACAGGGCTGCTGAAATCCTGAATAAACGGATTTCAAAATCGTTGAATAAAACTTTCTACACAGCCAAGCTTCGAATTGTTTTCTCTAGCTTGCCTACCGTTCGGTGGTGTGTTAATGATTAACTCTCGCTTTGGACCACATCGATGTGTATCTATAAATTTACTTGCTCATGTGGGACACGTTACATAGGCCGCACAAAGCGATCGCTTTCCAAACGCCTCTTGAATTACTATCCGACTTGGCTCTTAAAAAGGAGAATGTAAAGAAGATAACTAGTTCGATACAAGAGCATTTGACCGACTGTGGACACATCGCTCCAAAAGACTCGTCTTTTAAAGTAATCTATCGAATCAAAGGAACCGGATCAAAGGAGGTTCTAATCAATATTTTATGCATTGCTGAGGAATGGGCGATCCGTAAACTTAAGCCTGACTTTTGCGTGCAGAAACGATTTGTCCAACCTCTCACACTTCCATGACCCTAATTCCCTTGATTGTATGTTTCTGATTGTTGTTTTTTTCTGCACTTTTATTTGATTATTATCGGATTTCTTTTAATTTCTGTTTTACATTTTAAACTCTAATCAGTTGTTATTATTACCTTTTACAAGTTTTCTTGATTATTATTCAGATTATTATTATGACCTTTGTGTTTGTCGCTTTTCTTCACATTTGTCAATAGGACTATCTGACCCATAAATTATTAATTTCTTTCATACCCCTTGATTAAGACGTAACCTCATTTGTTATTTGTTGCCGAATCAATTTATAATGCAATCTTTCTTGGCCCCCTGTAGACATATATTTTTCATCTAACTATATATACGAACGTACAGCTTAAGTAAATGGTTTCATCGAAAGGAAAATTTCTTCACTGAATTCTCTTCTTCTTATTCAATGACATATCTCAATTGTTGCGACTGGTACAAATCTCGTGATTTGACAAATATACATCTCAGTCTAACAGAAGGTCACTCGCGAACGGGATAGTCCAGTGATCACGTCTGTGATTGTGAAGCTGAGTGACACGGGATCGAATTTATCAGGGTGTATCAGTTCTCTCACGATTATAGGTACATCTTGCTGATGAGTGCCAACTAGCACGAGAAATGGGTCCAGAGTTTCCTGTCGACTAACTTCACGATTATCCGAGATTAGTTATGGAGCAGTAGCTTATGCACGGGTCAGTTATTTGAACGAACCGCCGTATTGTATTTTGCTGTACAGCAAGTCCAGGGTAGCACCTATAAAACCAGTCACTATACCGAAGCTTGAGATGGCAGCAGAAATTTTAAGCGTGAGGCTAAGTGAAGTTCTACAAAGAAGGTTCCAATTAGTTACTTGTTATAACAATGTAGACAGGACGAGTAGGCGTACTGTTGTAAGTCCTACCCGTTCTTTTAGTGTGGAATATGCGATTAGGTGAACCATGGCAAAAAGGGCATCAGAATAGCTTGTGCAGTATGGAGGGATTTTGGAGGCCAGTGTTAGGTCAATTATGAAAGTGAAAATCCCTCCATGCAAACATTTGTAATTTCTTCCTTGTGGTTTCTTTATGTGTATATATTGTTAACTGTTTGATGCTAATTAAGACTGTAACGTTTAATTTTCTTGGTTTTCCTATCGTTTTTATTGAGTCTCTATGTTCCTTACTGAACTGTATTTAGTTTGTTTTAATTGTTATAATTCTGGCGGCTGCCATATTGACTGCTCGCTCTTTGATTGTGCGGTTTGATTTTGACTGGGATCGTGCATTTTTTGGTTGTAATTTGGAACACTTTCCCAGAAATTAAAACACTATGTGTTATAGAACAGCCGCTCAAACAGAATCTTACTTGATCTATCCAGAAAAGATAGAATAACACTCACCTTTTGGTGTTTTTCGGTCATTTTCATATATTTCTTACCACTTTGCTATTCATTGTAATTTAGATTGAATATTTTGGTATCAATTATTAGTAATTGTTGGTTGAACAACTAGGTGGTGATATTTGTTTAGGTAAATTTGTACATTTGTATATATGATGCATTTTAGTACCGTTGTTACCCAAAACACTTTGTTCTGATTTCGAGACTGGGTCACGAGTCTACAAACATATTCCGTAGTTATTCAGCCACAACCGGACCTATTGGAATTTAGGTTTGTATTTTACAGTACTAAACAAATATTGGTCGGTAAGCTACTCGAAAATTGGTCGATAGTCCGAGACGCCCCACAACCGTGCAAGGAAGTCAATTCCTAAGCTGGTCGTAGAGGATGAAGACAAGTTTAGCGACAAATCCCTTGGTACAAATTGTTATAAATTGCCACTAATTATATGTCGCCAAATAATATAAATTGCCGAAATAATACGTATTGCGATAGCACTACACGAAATTCTACCGATTGACCAAATTCAGATATCCTAGTTCGACGCCAATACTGTTCCCCAACTCCAATAAATCAGAACACAGCCGTCAAATGAGAATTGTTTATGGGGTCAGCAGCAGAACAAAAATGGTTTACAGACAAGGCATATTTATACAGTTAAGATGACTATTAACAGTAACCAATGGAAAGGAAGGACACGTAAAGGTTATAATTAGGACAACTCAAAATTGACCAATAGGAAAACGACACATGAAAGTCATAGTTAGGACAACTGCAAATAATGACCAATAGAAAATAACATGCGAAATATGTGAAGAGTCTGAAAACATACGACTTTACTTTCGAGATAATTTTAGGATATTCCTGTGAATATCCTAACACCTTCCCTTGGGAAAATTAAATTAATAGCGACGCAACCGTGGGTCTGCCTGAAAGTTCTTTGGTTTTCTTCGTTTGCGCTTTGACCTCCTTCGAGGTAACGACCAAGAACCTGAAGAATGTTCTGCTTGATTAGATGACTCAGTTGCCTCCGTTGTAGGCATCGGCGGAAGTTGAAAAGTATTTAGCAGTAAGTCGAGGGGAACTCGGTTAATAATTCCAATTTTTTCGTTGGCATCTCTTGGTCGTAGTTTATTATAATGCCTGGTCCAGATTTATTGGTTTACTCTGACCTCATACATGACCTTCCCCTGTCTCTTTGCGGCTTCACCCTCTATCCATCTATCATACCCATGTCTATAGTCCCTAACATACACTTTCGCACCAACTTTGTAGGGAATTCGAGTGTTCTGCATTCGAGGATTCTGCCGGGTTACTCGCCTGGGTGCCATCGCACTATGGACTGTTTGTAGTTTCCGTCCAGGCTGGAGGAGTTCGATGAATCGATTTTGGAGGTCTGCAGCATGCTGTTGTGTAGTAGAAGGAGTTTGTACTTGATTACAGATAGTGCTGATAGGAAGATTGGCAAGACCAAGTTCTTCGAACCAATCCAAACCCAGAAGGTTGAGAGGAGATTTGGTGATTTAGCACGTACCATTGAAGGTTGTACCTCTGAACGAAATACAGCAATTAAGTTCACCATGAGGGCGGAGATGACCCCCACGTGCACTAACGGCTGTCTGCGAAGATGGTTTGATGGGAGGTTGACCCAAGGTTCGCCAAGTATCTTCCGACAGAATAGTGATATCTGATGCAGTGTCCAACTGCAATCGAACTGGCTGACCATTGATTGTGAGGGTAAGAAATTTGCATCGCGTGGCGGCATGGGTGTAGAAGACTGCTGCTAAACTTCCTGATGAGGGAACCGGCTTTTTGGGATAACGATGCTGCGTCTGTGCATTTCGACGGCTATTGGGTCGATGGGATTGGCAAAACCGCTTTTGTGACCAACCTTATGACAGCGATCGCACACCTGCTGTTTGAACGGACAAAATTTCACGTAATGCCAAGCTCCACAGTGCCAACATGGGAAGGGGGGCTTCTTGTGAACCTGTCTGGAGTGATTAGAGAAAGAAGGAGTACTGGCTTTCGTAGGACTACAGGTTGTCGGTCTCGGAGATTTGTTCTGACGTTGGACAGCGTGAACTTCGCAACCACCCTGGCCCCCAGATTGGACCAAAGTGGTGTCACACTGCAGGTTGACAATGCGATGATACTCGTCTGCGATTGCATTGAGTGTCAGCGTTGGATCTTGTTCAAGGCGGTTCAGCAATCGAGTTCTGATGTCGGAGAATTTGGGTGACTGAAGACTACATATGAATACGAGGGATTTGAATTGGTCGTCGGTAAGGGATTTGAGCTTGAACCGTTCGCACTCACGGTTGACAATGCCAACATGGGTTAAGAAGTCATCGGACTCGTTCATGACCAGTTTTAAACAGCGATAACGCGTATTGAAAAGTGAATGATGGTCACCAAAAAGTTGACTGAGAGTTTGAACAGTGGCATCGAAGGAACGGTCTCGTGGGTTCTGCGGTAGAATATAGTTGCAATACTTATCAAGCTCTGATGGACCAAGTTTTCGAAGGAGAAGACGCACCTTCCACGAATCATCTCTGTCAGCAAGGTCGACTTTAAAAAGATCTTCATAACGTCTGAACCAGGTATCAAATGTAATATTTGCATCAGGATCATAAAGAAACTCTGAAATACTACTGGTAATACCGTCGACTGATTGAGGGATTGTTGGTGTACATGAGACTGGAGAAGAGATCTGCGTCTGAGTAAACATCTCCATCAGCTTCAGCTGTTGTTTGAACAATTCTTCTAATTTAACCGGATCCATAGCTAGTCAGCAACTTGTTTGCAAAATCTCCGTCGCCAAATTGTTATAAATTGCCACTAATTATATGTCGCCAAATAATATAAATTGCCGAAATAATACGTATTGCGATAGCACTACACGAAATTCTACCGATTGACCAAATTCAGATATCCTAGTTCGACGCCAATACTGTTCCCCAACTCCAATAAATCAGAACACAGCCGTCAAATGAGAATTGTTTATGGGGTCAGCAGCAGAACAAAAATGGTTTACAGACAAGGCATATTTATACAGTTAAGATGACTATTAACAGTAACCAATGGAAAGGAAGGACACGTAAAGGTTATAATTAGGACAACTCAAAATTGACCAATAGGAAAACGACACATGAAAGTCATAGTTAGGACAACTGCAAATAATGACCAATAGAAAATAACATGCGAAATATGTGAAGAGTCTGAAAACATACGACTTTACTTTCGAGATAATTTTGGGATATTCCTGTGAATATCCTAACACAAACCAAGTTTTTTCTGATGCCTTTACGCCTCATGGTTCTGATGCACTTAAGGAAGACTATAGTGATAGTGATAGTGAAGTAATGTTAGATAAGGTAGCGAATCTTAGTTTAGATAAAAGGGAAAGACTTGGGCATGCAGGGTCGGGCACAATATTTAAGGTTCCTTAAGTTGGGCTAGAGCTACCGAGAGTTGAATTGTGTTATTTTGATGGAAAACCGAAAGAGTATCGGAAGTTTATAAAACAATTCGATACGTACATTTTGGCTAGAGTATCTGACGATAGTCAACGTTTACTATATTTGCTTCATTATTGCAAGTGTAAGGCGAAGGCAGCCATTGGAGCATGTGTAATGATGGAGGCTACGGCTGGGTATAAGAGAGCTGGAGAAATTTTGAAACGGTTGTTCGGTCAGGCTCATGTAATAGCAAGAGAAACGGAGGATTTATTCAATGATGTAAGGCACGGTTGTCATGACGCAGAACAACTCTCTAGTTTAGCCATAATAATTGTGGCATGATTTTAAAGCAAATGAATTACACTGCCGACTTAAATTCGTGGGTTACATTAGAGAGAGTAGTGATATTTCTGCCTCAACCTATGCAAAGGCAATGGCCGAACTGGTAGATAGATTGACGAAAGATGACAGAGAGCCAACATTCGCCGAACTCACCCAGTTTGTGGCAGCTAAAGCGAGAGTCGCTTCGAGTAGGTTTGGACGGTTGGCTGAACGTCCAAGAGGGGGAGTTATGACGAAGTCATGTTACCATTCGGTAGTGAGACTGAGGAATGCACCGATCGCAAGTGTTAGGTGCAGTTTGTGTTCAGGGGATCATACAGTTTACGAGTGTACAAAGTTCTTGGCTCTCACGACAGAAGAACGTTGGTCGCACGTCAAACGTAAGAGTATCTGTTTTGTTTGTCTTAAACAAGGGCATAAGGCTATTGAATGCAAAGTGACGGGACGTTGCTCCGTTGACGGATGCCCGAAGAGACATCACTCCCTGCTGCATAATGATTCTGCAAAGAGTAGATCAGAAGACAAACTGGCTACAGTCAACTGTTGTGGACAAGATAGGCCAGTGGACAGTCATGTGTGTCTGGGAATGATCCCCGTGCGGTTGGGATCGGGGAACGCTGAAGTTGTAGGGTACGCACTTTTGGATAATGGTTCTGACGAAACATTGATCAGGTCAGAATGTTTGAAGTTGTTGGGGCTAAATGAGGAACAGTCGTCAGTGGTAGTAGAAACTGTGACCGGTAATAAGACAACAAGGGTTACAAAGACACTTTTTGAAGTGTACTCTTTAGACCAATCTGAGCACGTTAAGATTGAAGGAGCCCTGGTAGTGTCGCAAATACCAGGGCATAAGCCGACGAAATCAGTTATGAGCAGCCTAGTCAAGTGGCTGCATTTGAGTGATGTGCCCCTAGAGGTTATAGATTCTGGCGAAGTTGTATTGTTGATTGGTTGTGATGTTCCGGAAGCCCATTGGGTACTCGGTCAACGGTTGGGTGGAAGAAAAAATCCGTACGCAGTGGAGACGTTGCTCGGGTGGACCGTATTTCGACCTGCATCATTTTCGGGCTTGAAGAAAAAAGTTAGTAATTGTATAAGTAAACTGTAGACATTAGAAGACCAATTCCGTAAGCTCTATGATGTAGAGTTCTCCGATGTATATTCAAGCGATAAATCGCTGTCAGTAGAGGACCAAACAGCAATAGAAATAGAAGAAAGTAGTACTTTCTTCGACGGTAGTCACTTCGTAGTTCCGATACCATGGAAAATGAATCCAAACATAAAGATGGGAAACTATGAAGTAGCGGTCAGTAGGTTACTTAGTTTGAAGCCTAGGTTGTTGAAGGATAGCAACCTACACTCCAGATATGCCTGAAGTATTGAAAGTAATTTCGCTAAAGATTATGCACGAAAGGTACCTGAAATACAGTTGAAGTCAGATTATCTCCCCCGTTGGTATTTACCTCATCATGCGGTGATAAATCCGAAAAAACCAGAGAAACTGAGAGTGGTGTTGGATTATGCTGCTAAATGTGCTGGGTTTTCGCTAAATGATACGATTTATCAAGGACCTGACACGACTGCAGAACTAGTTTGTATATTATTGCGCCTTCGCAAGGAAGCAATTGCCATCTGTGCAGACGTTGAAGAGATGTTCATGCAAGTTAGGGTCCATGAATCTGATCAAGGAGCTTTAAGGTTTCTATGGTGGCAGGATGCAGACATGTCAAACGAACCATCTGAGTTTCAAATGACCGCTCATCCATTTGGAGCAACGTCATCGCCGTTCTGTGCGAACTTTGCCTTGAACAAGACTGCTCAAACATTCTCTGACGGATATAATAGCTATGTCGTAGAGGCGGTTAGGAACACCTTCTATGTGGATGATTGCTCGGTATCTTTTTCCACTTGTGATCAAGCAAAGAACTTTGTTAAGCAAGTAAGTGAACTATTGTGTAAGGGTGGTTTTACATAAAAGAAATGGATAGCCTATTCGGAAGAAGTTAGGACCGTTTTGCCTGAGGCATGCAAGGTGGCGCCTTTGATGCAAATGTCAAAGAGTTGTAATGTCATTCATCGAACCTAAGTTGTACAATGGGATTGTGAAAAGGATGTTTTCAAGTTTTACTTCGACGCATCGGAAAGGCCGTTGACAAGAAGAGGAATTTTATCTGTGACATCTTCTGTCTTTGATCCTTTGAGCCTAACTTCTCCAGTCTGTCTCACTGTGAAACTTCCACTGCAAAGGTTATGTAAGTCCCAAATAGGCTGGGATCAGCCGATCAATGAGCCTTATATATCGATTTGGCTAAGCTGGGTGAACTTTATGCGACAGATAGGTCACGTTATAATACCTCGAGGGATCAAGAATAAATTAGACAAACCTAACGCACGGGTGGAATTGCATTTGTTTAGTGATGCCTCCGAGATTGGTTATGGAGCAGTAGCTTATGCACGAGTCAGTTATTTGAACGATCAAGAAATAAAAAACGGAAACTAGCTGAAATACTTTGCGATGAGAATTCTATGTTTTACTCCAATTTTAATATTGAATAGGGCTTACAAACTTACTTACTTACGCCTGTGTAACAATCGTGGACGAGGGTAGACCGCAACCAACGCTCTCTACCCAACCCTGTCCAGTGCAATCCTTTCGCGTTCTTTCCATTTGTTATTCATTCTTTCAATATCCGCTTCTATTTCTCGGCATAATGTGTTCTTTGGTCTTCCTCTTTTCCGCTTCTCTTAAGGATTCCAATTTAGCGTTTGTCTTGTGACACAGTTTGGTGATTTCCTCAATGTATGTCCTATCCATTTCCGACGTCTTCCCCTAATTCCCTTTCCATCTGGAAGCCGGTTTATCCTCTCCCGCAGTAGGCTCATGCTGATGATATCCGGCTAATGGATGTTGAGTATATTGCGTAGACAACTATTTATAAACACTTGTACCTTCTTGACGATAGTTGTAGTAGTAGCAGGACTGTCTTGACGTTTGTATTAAAAATTCACACTTTGATATTGACTGACAATTGTTTTGAGTTCCATATGTTCATAAATTGTAGGAATGCGGCCCTTGCTTTGCAAACCCCCGCCTTTACGTCTGCATCCAATCCTCCACTTTCATTGATGATGCTTCCCTGGTATGTGAAAGATACCAGGTCATCCAGAATTCCACCATCAAGTGTGATTGGGTTGATGTTCTCCGTGTTGTATCTTGCTCTTTCATTTTTGTATGTTGATGTCTGTCGATTCAAAGGCTGTTGCTACACTAGTTGACGTTATCTGTATTTGTTCGTGCGTATGAGATAGAACAGCCACGTCATCTGCCCAGATCACTTTTCATTGATATCTTGATGAGGTGTCCATCTTTTCAGTCCGCCGGCACTTGTTCCTTTTTTCAAATCTTCCTGAATAGAAGGTGAATTATGTTTGCAGATACTTCAATATCTGACTCCTGCTGCTTTCTCGTTCTTGATTTGTCAGACGACCATCTTGATTTCTTCGATCGTTGGTGGTGTGACATCTATAGGAAGGTGAGTGTGCGCTGCTTCGATGTCCGGTAGATTTAATGGATTTGTTATATTCGGCAGTTCCCCGAAATATTCTGCCCATCTTTTCCTCTCTTCTTCAATCTCCATGGTTGTCTTTCCTTCTTTGTCATTGATGGGTCTCTGATTTACTACCAACACGCGCAGGTCAAAACTGATGAACGACCTTCGTCAATAGTAAGAGGAATAAGTTGGCAAGTAATTAAGTGACAATAATAACCAGGAAGATCAATTCCACAATAATCACTGCTATTGCACAACAGATTGATAAACCTATCAGGATAAAATATGGGGGAATTTTCATTATTGTGGGGCGTTTGTGACTCTTGAACGTAAAGTACAACCGCCTTATTACTACTACAATTGTTACGTAATCCAAGAATTTTCAATGCTTGTAGAGGAAGGATAGGTCTAAAAACTTGTGTGCCTGATACATTTTCGCCCTTATGATTCGAATGCAATCTCAGCTCCATCGAATTTAATCTTTTAGTTCAGATTGTCTTTGATGAGTGTTGCTTACTTTAAACAACACTGAAAATTATATTTTAAAACAACATGATGATGAGAATTTATTGGTACGTGAAAAAAGTATTTATAAAATGGAAAAGCATTTCTGTACTAAGTACTTATGAAGTAGTAACCTTAAAGTGTTTAACAATTGCTTCTTTTCTCACTTAGGTTCTTTTAAATTCACACAAATAATAATGTGCCTAAAGAATATATGTACTTCTAATTCAAACAGTACATTTTCATTGCATTCTCTTCTGTGAGAAAAACATGTCCTACAGACGACTGAAATGATGTGATTGAAATGAAATATTCATAAATCTTTGTAACCATGAGGATCCTCTGAAAATCACTTCAAAGCGTTTTATTGAACAGCATTGGTATTTTAGGCGGAGATGGATGGTGGTTAGCTATGAAATCCCGGATGCACATGTCGTCCCATGTAAGACTCATCAGCTAGATGTACCTGCATCTCATATTTGGTGTTCACTCCAGCGTTCAAACCAGGTACTGTTCTCTTGAAACGCCATCGCTTTGTCTACCTAGCTACTGAATCCAGATAGCCACTAGCTTGTGCGATGAAGTGAAGTATGATCCGTTTTGGTGTTGGTCGTTTGAATCTATGCACTGATGTTTACGACTGCGATCTCTTTGTTCTTTTCACCTCTCTTGAAATTTACCTTTTACTTAGGTTATTGGTGACCATGTTTGATGTTGCCCAGTGTTCTTCATCTTGGCTTTTATCACTCGTCTTTGATCAAAGACCTAACTGTGTCACTTAATTTTAGTGTTGAATGCTCCTGGGTCATTACCAACAGGGTCGTATTTGACTAATGTCAAGATTACAACGTGGCTCAGTTGGTGATTCTTAATTGCGACTGTTTTCTGTGATGAGTTACTCGAATTCTACTAGATAGATGTTTGGTTCCATCTTGTTGTGAATGCTCCTACTGATTCTCAAGATATGAACACAAGAAGTAGAAAAGAACACCTCAATAAATAAAGAGTTTTATAAGAGGCTGAAATTCCAATACCATAAAAACCGTGATAAAAATGCCAGCTGATTTATATATTGTGGGTACCGATTAGACTGTATAGTGCACTGGTTTCACAAGTACACTATTCGGTCTTTTGATAAGGATAATATCTATCTAAATAAGTAGTTAGGTGGATTTGAATTGCCAGTTTTATTTACCGTGTGTCCAAATACTTCAACTTCTACTAAAAATATATCCGTTCACATTGGTTAAAGCCTGATAATTATGTACTTTTACTACAATTTCCCGCAAGAATCTCTACGGAAAGTGTCACAGGTGTGATTAGTAACACCAGTAAACAACTTAAGTCGTATCTTTGTATTCAACTATATAAATCTGCAATCACCTAACGTGATAACTACGAGTAGGTGGCTGCAAAACCTTCACTTATATCACGAAGGCCTGAGTTAAGGCAGATAAAGGATGTTTCAAGTACCGGAATACGTGAGAAAAATGAATATGCTGTCCTGATAAGGTGATGCTGCAGGTCACTGAAAATCACATTGAAATTGTGTAGTGTAAAAATATATATAAAACCAGTAAAACTTGAATGCAAGATAAATAAAAAGGAAGAATGAACAAGAAAATTATTCTCTTAACAATAATATATATTGCGCTGATGATAAGAGGTGAGTAGATTGTGAATTAAAATTGGGCAAATCATGCGCAAATAAATAATATAAACGAGAACAGCGAAAAAAAATGAGAAGAAATAGAATGAATAACAAGTGAAATAAGCCATAGAATAAGAAAATATAAGTTACATGAAGTGATACACCGTTTAAAAAATACTTGAAATAGTTGAACATAATATAATTAACTGATACACAAGCTAGATATAAGATAATTGGTAAATTTGATGGAACACAACGTATCAACATAAGGAATCAAACCATAACTATATATGTGACTGTGCAGTGTATTACGATGAAAGTGATTTAGTAAGGTACCGATTTATCCACAGACGTCAGTTCAAATTGTAACATGATTACTTTCCAAACTATTCTACACTTGTTCATAAACACGTGTCTTCACATAATCACAGATTACAAGTTCACACTTAAATATTCACGCTCTCACATTTCAGATGACTATGCATTGAGCGAACCAACAGGTGAGTTACATTCTTTATTAGTCAACAGAACGCACTATATCAGTCATGAAATGTAACTCACTTCAGTCGAATATATACACTTTCTGACAATGTGATGTGCTGAATGGTTCAAGTAATATTTGCATTAGTTGAACACACTGTCATTCTGTGAAAAACAAGCTAGACATAGGATCATTGAGAAATTTCATGGAATACACTGAATCATATACATGTGAAGAGAATTTGCTCAAATGTGTGAATTGTGATGAATATGGAAAAGAGTTGACCATGTTGATAAACTGATACAACGGGATGGAAATAGAAGGTTAATCAGATTTCTGTGTTATATACAACGTGTGAATTGTCAACAAAATGACCACACAATAACCGAGTGACGTCGACAGAATGACAGTCACTTTACAAGTTCTATAATTGCGAAAGTTATCTGAGAGGGAGATTGAGACGGAGAGAGAGAGTGAGAGAGAGTGAGAGTGAGGGAGAGGGAGAGAGAGGGAGAAAGCAAGAGAGAGATGTATAGATGCATAGGTGTACAGATGTGCAGATGAAGAGATGTAGAGAGAGATAGAGTTTGAAGAGAGAAATGTGCACAGACTGACGCAGAAACGTTTCGGCACAGAAAATTCCAATGTGCACATTGACAAACTGAAACAGATACGAACAAGTTTCAAAGACGAAACAGTGCGAAATCGCAACATTCAAATGTCATACCAATCAAAACGAAGCGTCATTCAACGTGCTCAAACGAACACGATGATCAGACAAACTGGACTCGAACGAACACATCACCATGAGGAATCAAACCATAACTATATATGTGACTGTGCAGTGTATTACGATGAAAGTGATTTAGTAAGGTACCGATTTATCCACAGACGTCAGTTCAAATTGTAACATGATTACTTCCCAAACTATTCTACACTTGTTCATAAACACGTGTCTTCACATAATCACAGATTACAAGTTCAAACTTAAATATTCACGCTCTCACATTTCAGATTACTATGCATTGAGCGAACCAACAGGTGAGTTACATTCTTTATTAGTCAACAGAACGCACTATATCAGTCATGAAATGTAACTCACTTCAGTCGAATATATACACTTTCTGACAATGTGATGTGCTGAATGGTTCAAGTAATATTTGCATTAGTTGAACACACTGTCATTCTGTGATAAACAAGCTAGACATGGGATCATTGAGAAATTTCATGGAATACACTGAATCATATAGATTTGAAGAGAGTTTGCTCAAATGTGTGAATTGTGATGAATATGGAAAAGAGTTGACCATGTTGATAAACTGATACAACGGGATGGAAATAGAAGGTTAATCAGATTTCTGTGTTATATACAACGTGTGAATTGTCAACAAAATGACCACACAATAACCGAGTGACTTCGACAGAATGACAGTCACTTTACAAGTTCTATAATTGCGAAGGTTATCTGAGAGGGAGAGGGAGATTGAGACGGAGAGTGAGAGTGAGAGAGAGTGAGAGTGAGGGAGAGGGAGAGAGAGGGAGAAAGCAAGAGAGAGATGTATAGATGCATAGGTGTACAGATGTGCAGATGAAGAGATGTAGAGAGAGATAGAGTTTGAAGAGAGAAATGTGCACAGACTGACGCAGAAACGTTTCGGCACAGAAAATTCCAATGTGCACATTGACAAACTGAAACAGATACGAACAATTTTCAAAGACGAAACAGTGCGAAATCGCAACATTCAAATGTCATACCAATCAAAACGAAGCGTCATTCAACGTGCTCAAACGAACACGATGATCAGACAAACTGGACTCGAACGAACACATCACCATGAGGAATCAAACCATAACTATATATGTGACTGTGCAGTGTATTACGATGAAAGTGATTTAGTAAGGTACCGATTTATCCACAGACGTCAGTTCAAATTGTAACATGATTACTTTCCAAACTATTCTACACTTGTTCATAAACACGTGTCTTCACATAATCACAGATTACAAGTTCACACTTAAATATTCACGCTCTCACATTTCAGATGACTATGCATTGAGCGAACCAACAGGTGAGTTACATTCTTTATTAGTCAACAGAACGCACTATATCAGTCATGAAATGTAACTCACTTCAGTCGAATATATACACTTTCTGACAATGTGATGTACTAAATCGTTCAAGTAATATTTGCATTAGTTGAACACACTGTCATTCTGTGATAAACAAGCTAGACATAGGATCATTGAGAAATTTCATGGAATACACTGAATCATATACATGTGAAGAGAATTTGCTCAAATGTGTGAATTGTGATGAATATGGAAAAGAGTTGACCATGTTGATAAACTGATACAACGGGATGGAAATAGAAGGTTGATCAGATTTCTGTGTTATATACAACGTGTGAATTGTCAACAAAATGACCACACAATAACCAAGTGACTTCGACAGAATGACAGTCACTTTACAAGTTCTATAATTGCGAAAATTTTCTGAGTATTGATTTTTTGTTGCATTGATCATTATCCGTTTTAAAGTGCACAGTTTTGAATCTATAATCGTTCACTTTGTAGCCATTTACATGTCTCACAATTTACGAATGATGTCTTCAAGTTTTGAATTAATTTGCATACTCATTTCTTTTTTGTTTTATTGTTATCGAACTCACAATAAGGCTATTGTATTGTTAAGTTAACGGTATTTGGATGGTGGTTTATATACACACCCTCGTCTTTCTTAAAATTTCACTTTAATAAATTGCTGGTTTGTCAATTCTTGTATACCTTCACCTTACAACTAATTGAAAAGCCTCCACGAATTACAAATTTTTGATTATAGTTCCAGAACATTTGAAAACGAGAATTAAACATTACAAAGATGCATATTATAACTCTTCAATACAAAAATGTAAGTTATTTAGAATAATGTTAAATTTGTTTAAATGCAAGTATGCTTATCAAATAAATCATCTTGATGTTTCTCATAAATCGTGTGTTTATGGAATTGACGTTACGAGTGATTGTGGACCAACTGCAGGACAAACTTCACTAACGTATTACCAAACAGCATAATTTGTTACGTTCAACTTCTTGCTTCGATGGGCATGATTTTCGTTTGATTAACTAATTTTGCAAAATCATTACCACATTAGCTATGCATGTGAAACTCACATCTGGACTACCTAACTTCATCTCAAAAATAACTGTTTTGGGTCTTGTGCACTTATACACTAGCAAATAACCCATTTTCATGAACTTCATCGCAGTTTGTCGTAGCACGTGTCCACCATAATTAACTTGGTCAAATCAACATCGTAAAAGATTCTTCTTTATCAAATAGAATTTGTAATATTCAACTATGAACAATATTCGAACTACTGTTGAAAAAAATCTATATGACTTTGGTTTCAGTTTTATCTCTTGAACCATATACACGCGCGAGTTCCACAAGAGCACCACAGATATATCACGAAGGTAAGTAACTTGTTTATTAATTAAACTAGCTTACACAGTTGCATAGTAAATGCTTTCAAAACATCTGCATTCTACAACGACTGATATGAAAACATTGATATGCTTTCGCTTCTCATGTATTGACGTAGGCTTGAAGACGTTTCAGCCTTATCAACTGAAGAATGAACAAAGTCAGGTCCATTGCTTTTATTATTGAAAAAAATTCGCTGATGAATTTCATTTGTTTAAAGGGTGGTGGAAAACAGTCAAGTTGTTGGGATTCAAACTCTCGAAAAAATTCAAACTTCACGTCTTCAAAGTTTAGTACAACAATGATTGTTATTCTCTAAAAATGTTCTCACTGTGTTTTCTTTGTAATACATCTACCGTGGTATTATCAACTGTGAATGTACTTCTGAGATATTTCTTACTTCTTCTAGAATGTCTGAGATTAGAAAAGTTATACTTCACAAAGTGGGCAGTACATTATCTATCAAGTAAGTCCTGTTGTGATACTTCTTCGTCTGTACAAATTGCACAGTTTGGATTTGTACTCACGGGATTTATTATCTTAAACACAAAGTCTCTCATTATGAAATCAGGTGTATTTGACCTCCCTTTGTAAATGAGACTAACGTACCAGAGAAATGTTTGTGATTAGCACAACTCCTAGTCAGATCGTCGTTATATAATGAATGATAGACGACACCGCACACCATGTCACTTCCAGATTTTACAACAGTACTTACAATGAGACCACACAGACACAATGAATTTCTCAAAATGGAGTATTGGATATGTGCGTCTGCTTTTAACTACGTATTTATTATTCTATTTTTCTTACAGAAAATGGAGCAACTGATATCACTCTGTTGCAAAGTTATGAAAGTACGTAGTTTTTCATTGATCTAGACAGTTTTCGGGAGAAAAGGATCAGCAGCTTGTTTGCAAAATGTTCCATTGTACAGTCCACAAAACTTAACAGGTTAATATACATCTTTGTATATCCGAAAATATCGCTATGTACATACAGATTCGTTTGACATACATCCAAAAAGTGCACGAAATGTTTGGATGCCTAAATAAGGGTTGATCATTTGTATGATGTCACATAAATATCTTTCAGATGGTTATTAATTAATTGAGTGTTAAGAAAGCCAACAATATTTGCTTACCTGTTTGGTTGTACATTTTAAAATCGTCACATTGACCCAACCAGATTGTCACTGCTCGGAGGTGAGAGATGGTTATTAATTAATTTTCAGAACGTGGTGCATATCTCTCTATCTGTACGGTGTCCTCGGCTTGCTAAGTGAACAGGGTCTCCTTATTCGTTCATGGATGAAATATATTAGAGGAGCTGTTTCTCGCTGACAATACGACGAAAATGTGTAAAAAATATAAAATTAGGTGATGACTACCTCATGCACATGGAAATGCATATGAGCCTGAAATTTATGATTTGCACGAAACCGTCATGCAGTCTTAAATAAACCTTCAGCGCAGTCCATGTTTCTCTGAACTAGATATTATTCAAATCACAGATCACCTTCAAACAGTGACTTTATAGTGTAAATGGACGAAATGATTCTCAATAGCTACCATAAACTCTCACAATTTTTGTTTTGTTTTCCAAAAACAGATGAATACGAAGAGGCAAAGAAGGGAGATGAAAATGCTGACCCCCGGAGAGACTGTAATTATCATTATTATTTTAATTACTGCAAACAAATTTGAAACAGCTTCTCGTAAATATCCAATGGTTCTACTCTTAAACGTTGTTGCATTCGACACAGTGGTTTACGAAAGTGAGGCCTTCCTTCTGAGCAAAAGTGCCTGCAAAATCTACGTATTAACGAATAACACAAGCAATAAAGATGAAAAACGATTACTGTATTCGAAGTGATTGAATTTTGGTGTGATGTATTTGCACTCAGAATTAACATTTGGATGATAGCAATAATATGTATATTCTGGAAGTAATAATTTCAGAATTCACGCCAGTTTACAGGCATGGTCAGCTTCACATAAATGGAAACACTAGATATACGGAACAGACATGAGCCATAACGAATTAATTAAAATCATCTACAACTAAGGGAAGTAAAATGGAAACAGAGAGCACGGAACCACAATTACTGAGAACACTACTGTGAACCATTTACAATCTAATGCGAATATTGTGACAGAAAATTTATAACGACTTTTCCTAGTGTTATAGTTGTCTTATCTTTATCGCCATTTTCACGAACGACCAATGTTACTAAACATGTGACCCTGACGTCTGCTCACAGTAGGTGAAAATATTGGTCATGAATTGTTCATTATTAAATGGTTCACCAACAGTGATATAATGTCTATCACTTTTATCCACTATAATTTTTCAATAACTGACGAGATTTAATTGAATGCTTATTGCATAAATTATTCCTTTCACAGGGGGTGGACGATTACGAGCAAGTATTTCTAAGAAGTGGAAAGAGAGAGAAATTCTTGACGACGTCGAAAGTAATGTTACATACTTCACCCTTTTCTAGTAAACGTAACAAAAACAGTAGAGTAAACCCACTGGTAACTTCAATTGACCTATCAACTAGGCATCCTATAATATCTCAAACGTTGAACGAACCAGATAAATTAAAATCATCGTTCATTATTGACAACATAACAGACTGATATTTAGAATGAACAATTTCAAACTATTTATGAGATAACATCCAACAATATTGTTTGAAGTCTTTTAGCTACACAACTATAATCGGTAAATGGTTATTCAAATGCAAAATAATAGTACAAGTATTCCCAAACGACAGTGGAAATGAACACAACTGAAACAAACGTTGTTGAATGAAATAGTGAAAGAATGTTCGTAAAATGATACACTGTCTGAGAGTACAAGTGACATAAGAGAATGAAATACTGTAAACATGAAAACTGTTCGTTTAGTAATTTGATAGGTTTATAATGAGAATCATTATTATTCCACTTTAAGGTGCTTACATCGCTGAACCGCGCACAAACGTGAATGTGAATAAAGGTGAGTTTGGCATATTCCACCTTTAAGTACGATTTTGTTTATTAATATCACTAACACTTTATTGTGTGAAAAGACCGAATGACTAGTGATTATCTACAATTCACCCATTTTCAAACGCTTTCATGTAAGCAAAGTTGGATAGTGGCGTTACGAACTTAGCTACTGAGTCATGGTAGCCACATGATTGTGCAATATGGCGAAGTTCAAATCCACTCGTAACCGTCTAGTTGGACCTTCCCATTGATACTTGGCACTGCAAATGATAAGTCTCTTATTCGCATGTGTGTATACTGTGTTTAATGCCTCGATATTGCCTTAAGCGTTATAAGCAAAGATGGATAGTGGCTGGTAGTGGAATCCAGGACGCGCGTTTTGTCCTAGTTGGGACTCGTCAGCTGGATGAACCTGAATCTCAGAGTTGATGTTTGCTCTGACACTCCATCACAATACCGTCGACTTCAAACGTCATCGCGTTATTCACTTAGCCACTGAGTTCTGATAGCTTTCATGTAGTTGCATCAAATTCGTCAACTAAATTTTCAATGATACTCTGTCAGAATGAATAAAATTAATCCAAAATTCTCGTGAATAATGTATGATTCTGCTCTGAAAATTCACAGAGGAACTGAAGAAACAGTTAACGAATACTGGAAATAATATTGAAGCTCAACTCAGTAAGCTGAACATTCATAATAATGTGTTTTCTGTTGTTGCATGCCCAACTTACATCATGTAATTTGAGAAAATACGGTTCATTGGTCCTCATTGTTATATTTAATAGTCTGTCAATTTTCCCGTGACTAGATCGCAAATCAGAATACAGACTTGTACAACATTTTCTGGACCAAACCAATGACGCGTCTATCAGAACGAACAGCCTAGAGTCAACTCTCAGTCCGTATTATTTCTTCTCGTCTAGTCCTACACGTTTGAATCCAGAACACAATCTCGGCTTCCCTTCTATGAATCATGTATTTCAAACATAACCAGTTTATATTCAAGCGAGTCCAACAGCACCATACCATGAAAAATAAAATAACCACTATACAAAGTCAAGTCAAAAAGTGTCCATGAGTGTGAGCGACTGTAGCTAATAAATTTAAATAACTCGAAAATAATAAATCATACCATAATATTCAATGGGTCAAATGAATCTTCATAATAAGAGAAATATAAACCAAATACTTACTAGTTATCTAATAGAAATATATGTATTAATTACTTACTTACTTACTTACGCCTGTTACTCCCAATGAAGCATAGGCCGCCGACCAGCTTTCTCCAACCCACTCTGTCCTGGGCCTTCTTTTCTAGTTCTTTCCAGTTCTTGTTCATTCTTCTCATGTCTGTCTCTATTTCTCGGCGTAATGTGTTCTTTGGTCTTCCTCTTCTCCTTCGACCTTCAGGATTCCATGTGAGGGCTTGTCTTGTTACGCAATTGGGTGATTTCCTCAAAGTGTGCCCAATCCACTTCCAGCGCTTCTTCCTGATTTCGCCCTCCGCTGGAATCTGGTTTGTTGTCTCGCACAATAACTTGTTGCTGATAGTGTCTGGCCATCGGATCCGAAGTATCTTGCGTAGACAGCTGTTAATAAACACTTGTATCTTCTGGATAATGGCTTTCGTAGTTCTCCACGTCTCTGCCCCATACAGAAGAACTGTCTTGACATTTGTATTGAAAATTCTAACCTTGGTGTTGGTTGACAATTGTTTTGAGCTGCAGATGTTTTTCAGCTGTAGGTATGCTGCTCTTGCTTCGCCGATCCGCGCCCTCACATCTGCATCTGATCCACCGTGTTCATCAATGATGCTGCCCAGATATGTAAAGATTTCCACATCCTCCAAAGCTTCTCCGTCAAGTGTTATTGGATTGGTGCATATTGTATTGTATCGGAGAGTCTTGCTTTTCCCTTTGTTTATATTGAGACCTACTGCTGCTGAGGCTGCTGCTACACTGGTCGTTTTCTCCTGCATTTGTTGTTGCGTTTGTGATAGAAGAGCCAGATCATCCGCGAAGTCTAAATCGTCAAGCTGCATCCTGCCTGTCCACTGTATCCCGTGCATTCCTCCACATGTTGACGTCTTCATGATCCAGTCGATCACCAGGAGAAAGAGAAAGGGTGAGAGTAGGCAAACTTGCCTAACACCGGTCTTTACCTCGAACGAGTCGGTGAGTTGTCCTCCGTGGACGATTTGGCAGTTTAGTCCATCATAGGAGTTCCGTATGATGTTGACTATCTTCTCAGGCACGCCGTAGTGTCGAAGAAGCTTCCATAGTGTCGTCCTGTCCACGCTATCAAATGCCTTCTCGTAGTCGATGAAGTTGATGTACAGTGATGAATTCCATTCGATTGATTGTTCCACAATGATACGTAGAGTTGCGATTTGATCTGTGCACGATCTATCCTTACGAAATCCAGCTTGTTGATCACGAAGTTGAGCGTCCACGGAATCCTTCATCCTGTTTAACAATACTCTGTTGAAGACTTTTCCTGGTATTGAGAGGAGAGTGATGCCCCTGTAGTTGTCGCACTTGCTCAGATCGCCTTTCTTTGGAATCTTGATGAGAAGTCCTTCTTTCCAGTCTGTTGGTACATGTTCTTCGTCCCAAATCTTACTGAAGAGGATGTGGAGTATCTTGGCAGTTGCTGTTACATTTGCTTTCAGTGCCTCTGCCGGGATGTTGTCTGGTCCCGCTGCTTTGCCACTCTTGATTTGTCTAATGGCCATGCCGATCTCTTCAATTGTTGGTGGGCCAATATCGATTGGGAGGTCTGTGGGTGCTGCTTCGATGTTGGGTGGGTTCAGTGGAGCTGGTCGATTCAAGAGTTCTTTGAAGTGTTCTACCCACCTGTTTCGTTGTTCTTCAATATCGTTGATTACTTTGCCTTCCTTGTTTTTCACTGGTCTTTCTGGCTTACGGTAATTTCCAGCAAGTTTCTTTGTTGTATCATACAGTTGTCTCATGTTTCCCTCTCTTGCAGGCTTTTCCGCTGTCATCGCTAAATCTTCCACATATTTACGTTTGTCGGTCCTGATGCTCCTCTTCACTTGCTTGTTTGCCTCTGTGTATTCGGCTTGTGCCTTGGCTTTTTCTGCTCTTGTTCGGCTGATATTGATTGCTACCTTCTTGTTCCTTCTTTCTTCAATCTTATCCAGTGTACCAACAGTGATCCATTCCTTGTGATGGTGCTTCTTTTGGCCCAGAACCTCCTGACATGTTGAAACGATTGCCTCCTTGATACCTTTACAGCTGCTCTCTATGGTGGTTCCCTCTCCATTGAGTAGGTCATGAAAGGCCTCGAACCTGTTGCTGAGGGCTATGTTAAATTCGTTGAGTTTGTCAGCATCTCGAAGAAAGGCCGTGTTAAACTTTTGTGACATTGTCCGCGCCATTGTCCAGTGCTTCTTGAGTTTTAGTTTCATCTTGGCGACCAGCAAATGGTGATCGGATGCTATATCAGCTCCTCTTCTGGTTCTCACATCCTCCATCGTCCTCCTGAACTTTTTGTTGATGCAGACATGGTCGATTTGATTTTGTGTAGTGTGATCCGGTGAAATCCAAGTGGCTTTGTGTATGTTTTTGTGTGGGAATATGGTGCCACCTATGACCAGTTTATTGAAGGCACATAGGTTTGCAAATCTCTCACCGTTTTCGTTCCTTCCTCCCAGTCCATGTTGTCCCATGACGTCTTCGTATCCAGTGTTGTCCTTTCCAACCTTGGCATTGAAATCTCCCATTAGAATGGTCAGGTCCTTGGTTGGGCACTTCTCGAAGATTGACCGCAGCCTATCGTAGAATTGGTTTTTAGCGTCTTCATCGTAGTCGTTGGTCGGCGCATAGCATTGGATGATGTTCATTGTAATGCCCTCTCTCTTTGTTTTGAAGGAGGCTTTGATGATCCTCGGTCCATGAGATTCCCATCCTATAAGTGCATTTTGTGCTTTTCTAGACAGCATCAATGCCACTCCTTGTGTATGTGGGGCATTTTCTTCTTCATGACCGGAGTATAACAGAAGTTCCCCTGAAGACAGTCGATGTTGTCCAACCTGCGTCCAATGAGTTTCACTGATTCCAAGCACTTCCAGGTTGTATTTCCTCATTTCCGCAGAAATTTGGAAGACTCTGCCGGACTCCCACATTGTCCGGACATTCCATGTACCTATAAAAATTGTCGCTCTGGTTGTTTGAAGGTGCATCGGCCTCATGACTTCCGAAGGAACTCGGCTTTCATCATGAGACGTCATTTTTCCTTCTACTCCCAGGGCAGAGTTTGAATGGTTTGAATGATTTTTTCTGGTTAGCGTTTTTTTAGCGAGTTGATTTTCTACGGGATGGGGTCGCTAACCTCAAGAACAACCCTTCTCCTTTACCCGGGCTTGGGACCGGCAGTAGCCCCTTGGGGAGGTACAG